>NC_058521.1:534129084-534432114 GCF_904849725.1 Hordeum vulgare subsp. vulgare
ACACGGAGAGATATGTAACGAGCTGCCGTTCGTCAATCTAATGTAGGCATGTATTCCGTATGTAGTCATACGTGCTTAGGGAAAAGAACTTGCATGACATCTATTGTCCATCCCTCCCGTGGCAGCGGGGTCCTAATGGAAACTACGGGATATTAAGGTTCTCCTTTTAATAAAGAACCGGACCAACGCATTAGCACGCGGTGAATACATGAATTCCTCATACTATGGTCATCTCCGGGAGTGGTTCCGGCTATTGTCACATCGGGGTTGCCGGGTCATAACACATAGTAGGTGACTACAACTTGCAAGATAGGATCTAAAACACACATATATTGGCGACAACATAATAGGTCCAGATCTGAAATCATGGCACTCAGGCCCTAGTGACAAGCATTAAGCATAGCCAAGTAGTAGCAACATCAATCTAGAACATAGTGGATACTAGGGATCAATCCCCGTCAAGAACTAACTCGATTACATGATAGATCTCATCCAACTCATCACCGTCCAGCAAGCCTACGATGATATTACTCACGAACGATGAAGACCATCATGGAATTGTCGATAGAGAAAGGTTGATGATGACGATGGCGACGATTTCCCCTCTCCGGAGCCCGAAACAGACTCCAAATCTGCCCTCCAGATGAAGAACAGGATGTGGCGGCGCCTCCGTATCGCAAAACCCGATGAAACCTTCTCTCTGATTTTTTTCCAGGCGAAATGGAAGATATAGAGCTGAGTTTGGGGGCGGTGGTGCCACGTGGGCTCCACAAGCCTGCACGGCGCGACCATTGGGGGGTGGCCGAGGCCCGTGGGCTTGTGGCCCACTGGCACGCCCCCTCCGGTGGATCTTTGCGCAGGTATTTTTCTTTTATTCCAGAAAAATCTCCGTAAATTTTCAGGACATTCCGAGAACTTTTATTTCTGCACAAAAACAACACCATGGCAATTCTGCTGAAAACAGCATCAGTCCAGGTTAGTTCCATTCAAATCATGCAAATTAGAGCAAAACAAGGGCAAAAGAGTTCGGAAAAGTAGATACGATGGAGACGTATCTTCTTACCATGTGCCTTCTATTTGCTTGCTAAAAATCTATTGATATGGATCCTCATCCACTTGCTAATCTTTTCAAGAGATCCACTTATGATGAACCAATTGCTAGTGAGTTGAGTGTACTTGATTATCTCCATGAAGTTTTGCTTGAGATTCGTGAATCTGGAAATTGTGATGAAGTGATTCACGATGTTTCCTTGAAAGAAAAGCATGATTGCAATGATATTGTTATAAATTCTATTAATATGAGTTGTGCTAATGATATGCAAACCCACAAGCTTGGGGATGCTATATTTGATGAGTTTGCCATGACCACTACTTATTGCAATGATCATGATTGGGGTGATAATGCTTCTTATGATCTTGATAATTTATTTAACACTCTTGATGAATGTGATGTAGAAAGTGGGTTTGGAAGAGTGCCAACTTTAGGTAAAAACAATCCTACGTATTTGGAGAGTGTTCAATCTTATGATTTTTTTTATAAAAGTGGTTTGGAGAGGTCATGACTTTAGTTAGTGTTAATCCCACTACCTTGGAAGGTTGTAAGACTTTTATGCATGTGGATCATGAAAATAATGCTTTATGTGATATCTATATGGTTGAATTTATTCATGATGCTACTGAAAAGTACTATGAGAGAGGAACATATGCTTTTACATATTGCAATAATATTAAGTTTCTTCTCTATGTGTTGCAAATTTTGAAGCTATACTTGTTTTGTCTTCCTATGCTAATTGATTGTTGTTCCCATAATTTCTTTGCTCACAAAATACCTATGCATAGGAAGTGGGTTAGACTTAAATATGTGACGGGAGATAATCCCGAGGTAGGCTCACCAAGCCTAGCCCCCCACACTTCGGTATAAAGTGGGGCAAAAGCCTCCTCAGATTTTGGCTCCTCGTGGCGGGCTGCGAAGCCCGTGCCGGCTGAGAGCATACCGTCTACCCTCTGGCCGGATGGCTAGCAGCCAACCGGCTGGAGAGCACCCGTCGCATCAATCCCTATGATGTGATGGAGGCCTCCGATTAAAGGCGAACGTACCTCAACTCGGGTATGATGGAGACGAATATGCATGTCTACAGTGGTGGCGGCCGTACCGCTGACCGGTGCCGGCTGCGACCCGTCAACCATGTATAGTACCCGCACGCCACCACCCACTCCATTACCTGGCTCGACATGGCTACAGTTAAGGCGGCCGTACCGCTGACCGGTGCTGGATCCCGCAAGACGACAACCATCCTCGCACCCTGCATGGGGAGCACACACCAATCTCGTAGGTCAGCCAGCGGGTCCCAGAGCCTGATGGGACCCTGCAGCCGGTGGGCCCCGCCAGCAACAAGACTGATCAATAGCGGGCCCACCGGTCAGCGGGAGAGGCTGCTAGCCGCCCCCACACTTTACATTATATCCATTTTGTAGGCCGGGGGTTCGTCTATCAAACCCCGTGCCCCCCTCCATGCAGAGGGTCGACCATTCTTACGCGCACACACACTCATACAGGAGAGGCAGATTGCAAGCCGGCTGCTCCATCTTCCTCCTCCGTCGAACAACTCAAGGAGCACATTATAGTTCTCTTGGTTCATCAACCACTCTGGCAGGATGATAACCCACAAGTATAGGGGATCGCAACAGTTTTCGAGGGTAGAGTATTCAAACCAAATTTGTTGATTCGACACAAGGGGAAGCCAAAGAATATTCCCAAGTATTAGCAGTTGAGTTGTCAATTCAACCACACCTAAAAGATTTAGTATCTACAGAAAAGTATCAGTAGCAGAGTAGTGTGATAGCAACAATAGCAATGGTAAGAGTAGCAGCAGCAGAGTAACAGTAGCAACAGTGACAGCAGTAGCAACAGAGTAACAGTAGCAGCAGTGACAACAGTAGCGGAAAAGTAACGTAGCAAGGACCAATAGGAAAAACTCGTAGGCATTGGATCGGTGATGGATGATGTAGCGACCCGACTCAAGACGAGTCAAGCCTCTGGTGTTTCCGTACCATCCCAAGATCATGCTGGTACACACTCAGTACATCAATGTATATATCAAGAGTTCAATCACACAGCTTTATTAATCGAAATCTCATATCGAGTACTTTATTACAATAATGGATTACAAGAAAGTGGCTGAAGGCCATCTCATGAGATATCTAACGAAGACTAGCGGAAGCATCAAGTAGACGAGTCCATCTGACTCCAGGGCATGTCGCTGAGCGTAGATCGTAGCCTCACTCCTGGTCGGAAAAGTACTCTGCAACATGATACGTTGCAGCCGTGTAGGTCAGCATATGGAATATGCCGGCAAGTCACATAAGAGAGGGGTGAAAAGTAATCATCTATACTATATGCATATATGGCAGGTGGGGCTATAAGTTTTTAGCAAAAAGCAAGTTCTCCTACATCAAGAGAGGGTTAAAAAGCAAAATGTTACTATGTTGTTTGTTGTTAACGAGATGGTTCCGCCAACCAATTCTCGTACCCGAGTTGTCAATAATTCCCACATCAATATTATTATTTGTGTTGAGAATTTCAGATAACTTCAGTTCCTTTGGCTCAAGTTGTCCATGACCGTGGACACGGCTAATCGATTAGGTTTGAGTACTCTGCAGAGTTTTGCACACGTTCCCCACAAGATTTGATCGCCTTCGTGTATGTCCTCGCACTTCAGGGTGTTTGAAGACCGGATGATCAAAACATGGTCTTTCAATGGGTCCCTCTGAATCCCTGTCGGTGCCCATCCAATCCTACCGTTCTTCTACATCTGCTAGCACCACCTGTCCAGAGTCGCCGCTTGTCCAACCAAGCCAGAGCCCATAATGACTTTGTGGCTGTGCAGGTAAGCTTGGGTCTTGAAAATATCCGTCCGTCTCTTTGAGCCTGGGTGAAGCTTTGCGCAAGATGTCATGGCCGTCTCCAGCATCCCGGGTAATCCACTGGTTTCTCCAGGGAGCCGATCAACCGTCCTTCACCCAGAGTTGCATTGCATCATGAGGTCTTGAAAAGTCTTGACTTAACTGGTCTTGGTTATTAAATTATTCTCGCATCACTCGTGATAAACTCTCAACCAGAATCCCGTCTACTCAAGCATAGCAATATGAAATTTGTCATCCCGGGCCAAGTAACGGGGTTGTTGGGTGCCTACCACATGATACTACAATATGTAACCATAATTTTCAAGTACCTACTCAGCATGCAATTGGGCATAGGATGGTAGAACTACGATGCATAAAACATAGGTGATACATGATCAAATGACTTGCCTTGATGATAGTTGTGTTGATCGAGCTCTTCTAAGTAACAAGCTTCGCACTCCGGGTGATCTACCAATACAAACAAATACACACCATAAGCACTACAATCAAGCAACAAGTAAAAAAAACATCACAAGTAAATAGTTGCTATGGCCTAAGTGAAAGAATTCACTATACGTCACTAAAGCAGAAACTTGTTTCTGTTAAAACCCCAAGTAAAAATATTTAAATTTTTTTGAAACTTATATCACAGTAATATATAATCACTAGGAAGCAGTAGCAAAGAGAATCTAATCAAAATCATTTTTTAAACTCCTGGAATAAGCAAAACAAGGTTTAAACTAAATCTGATCTAATTCAAATTTGAAAATTTCAAACATAGACAAATTATATGTTTTTACAAACTACAGAAACATTGTGATCTACTGGAACAAGTTTCAACTCCATTGGAATTCGGGATCAAAAGCTATGATCAAAACAAATTTGAAACTTTCTCTGTTTTGGAATTAAACAGAAAAAGAGAAAACAGATTCTAACAGACAGTGGTACACGTGGCCGATTTTGATTGGCTGATGGGTGTTTGCTGCGAGGGAAAACTAACACACGGCCGCAATCTAAAGAAAACTACCCGGCTCAGTTTAAGTGAGAGAAAAACCGGTTCGATTTTTTTGTAAGACCCAAAGGGGTATGCACATCTAATCCTATGCGTCTGTTTTAATCCAACGGTCAAAAAAGGGGGTGGAGACTTACAGAGAGTTGGCCGGCTAGGTTGCTACTCCGGCGAGGTCCGAGGCGGCGCTAGCGAGGGGAAGAGCTCCGGTGGTCTCCGGCGTGGCCTGAGGAGTCGAGGAGATGGCGGCGGTCCTCCTCGGGCGGTTGGTGGCGGTGGGGAGGCAGCTCAGGGCGGAGAGAGAGCAGCAGGGCGGCAGGGGCTTCGGGGCGGGGCTTGGCTCCGGCGAGCTTGGGCAGAGGGCGGCGGGGCTCGGGGCGGGGTGGCGACTAGGGGAACGGGGCGAGGTGGCGGTGGGGGTATTTATAGGGGGGGCTGGGGGGCTCGGGCGGGGCAGGAGCAGCGGATTGGGGAAATCCCGGCGAGCTCGGCTTGGGTAGCCATGGAAGGAAAGTTACGGGAGAAGGAAAAAAGGAAGGAAGAAGAAGAGGGAAAAAAAGAAAGAGAAAAAGAAAAGAAAAGAAAAGGGGAGAAGGGGGGGGTGGCGCTGCGGGTGGGGCTGGCACGGGGCAGGGCCCAGGGGCAGTGGGTGGGGGTAGAGGGGCGCTGGGTGCAGGGGGATCGGCTGGCCGATTTGGATCCAGATCGGATCCGGCTGGGCTGGGATTTGGCCCAATTGCGCTACAAAGCGCTCAGGCGCCTTCATTTAAAAAAACATTCCTGTTTCAGCCTTTTTTTTATAAAACAGAAACTAAAAGGAAAAAAACAGGAAACAAATAAAATAATTAATATAGGGTATTATATACCAAAATGACCAGGAAAAATATCCTCTACTTGATTAACATTTTTCCAAGGCAAAAATAAAAACTTTTAAAAAAATGTTTTTTCAGAAAAAATCCCTTATGCTATATTTTCTTTTTGCAATTATTTTCACGATAAAACTTTGGCTTTCTTGGCTTAAAATATTTCAAAATGCCTCACACTTTGGAGGGTCATTTTCCTCCGCTCTCTCTTGCGTGCAAGAGATTATTTCCCTGCACTTCTCGTGTGAAGAAAAAAAATAGAAATGCAAAAGCAAAAGTCGAAAGAATTCAAATGCAAACTTTATTTAAATCAATATGCATAGATGCTTAGCTACAATGTAAAACATTCCCAATTAGGAAAATTGGGATGTTACAAATGATTATGCGGGATGTTATTCATCATGCAACAGTTATAACACACAGAGATATGTAACTAGCTCCAGTTCGTCAATGTAATGTAGGCATCTATTCCATATGTAGACATACGTGCTTAGGGAAAAGAACTTGCATGACATCTACTGTCCATCCCTCCCATGGCAGCGGGGTCCTAATGGAAACTACGGCATATTAAGGTTCGCCTTTTAATAAAGAACCGGACCAACACATTAACACTTAGTGAATACATGACCTCCTCATACTATGGTCATCTCCGGGAGTGGTCCCGACTATTGTCACTTCGAGGTTGCCGGGTCATAACACATAGTAGGTGACTACAACTTGCAAGATAGGATCAAGAACACACATATATTGGCGACAACATAATAGGTTCAGATCTGAAATCATGGCACTCGGGCCCTAGTGACAAGCATTAAGCATGGCAAAGTAGTAGCAACATCAGTCTCAGAACATAGTGGATAATAGGGATCAATCCCCGTCAAAACTAACTCGATTACATGATAGATCTCATCCAACTCATCACCGTCCATCAAGCCTACGGTGAGATTACTCACGAACGGTGAAGAGCATCATGGAATTGGCGATGAAGGAAGGTTGGTGATGACGATGGCGACGATCTCCCCTCTCCGGAGCCCAGAACGGACTCCAGATCTGCCCTCCAGAGGAAGAACAGGAGGTGGCGGCGCCTTCGTATCGTAAAACGCGATCAAATCTTCTCCTTGATTTTTTCCAGACGAAAGGGACTAAATAGAGTTGGAATTGGAGGCGGTGGAGTTTTGAGGGCCCCACAAGCCTGCTAGGCGCGGCCAGGGGGGCCGCGCCTGGTGGGCTTATGGGCTCCTCGCTCCACCCCTCTGGTTGATTCTTGCGCCAATATTTTTTATATATTCCACAAAAAAAACCCGTAAATTTCCAGGTCATTCCGAGAACTTTTATTTCTGCGCAAAAACAACACCATGGCAATTCTGCTGAAAACAACATTAGTCCGGGTTAGTTCCATTCAAATCATGCAAATTAGAGTCCAAAACAAGGGCAAAAGAGTTTGGAAAAGTATATACGACGGAGACGTATCAACTCCCCCAAGCTTAAAGCTTTGCTTGTCCTCAAGCAATTCAGTTGACAAACTGAAAGAGACAAAAGAAAAACTTTTATGAACTCTGGTTGATCTTGTTGTTGCAATTATGTCTAACTCTTATTCAGATTTTCAGCAAGATCACAAGCTAACCACATAAGAAATGACATCTAGGTCTCATGGTAAACTCATATCAATGGCATAATCAACTAGCGAGCAATAATAATAAGTTTCAAACGTCAACACTTCAATCAAAACAATCATGAAGCAGTATGAACAGATGGTATATCGCTAACTCTTTGTGAGACCGCAAAACATAAATGCAGAGCACTTTCAAAGACCAAGGGCTGACTGAACATTGTAATTCATGGCAAAGAAGATCCAGTCACAGTCGTACTCAATATCAGTCAAAAGCAAAGCATAAAAATGATAGAGGTGCTCTCTAATTGTGCTTTTTGAAAGAAGAGGATGACTCAACAGAAACATAAATAGATAGGTCATACGTCCATTTTGCATCATGCTTTCATGTTGATATTTATCGCTTTATGGACTGTTATATTACTTTGTGGTACCATACTTATGCCTTTTCTCTCTTATTTTGCAAGGTTTATTTGAAGAGGGAGAATACCGGCAGCTGGAATTCTGGACTAGAAAAGGAGCAAGTCTGAGTCCTCTATTCTACGTAACTCCAAATGCCCTAAAAATCAACGTGGAATTTTTTGGGAATATATAAAAAATACTGGGCGAAAGAAGTGCCAGAGGGGAGCTACCAGGAGCGCACAAGCCAGGTAGCCGCCACCTACCCCCCTGGCGGCGGCTACAGGGCTTGTGGGCACCCTGGCGGCCCACTGGCCCCCCTCTTTTGCTATATGAAGGGTTTCGTCCAGGAAAAAATCAGGGTGGAGCTTTTTCGTGGATTCTCCGCCGCCACAAGGCGGAACTTGAGCAGAACCAATCTAGAGCTCCGGCAGGACGATCCTGCCAGGGAAACTTCCCTCCCGAAGGGGGAAATCGTCGCCATCGTCATCACCAACACTCCTCTCGTCGGATGGGAGTCATCTCCATTAACATCTTCATCAGCACCATCTCCTCTCCAAACCCTAGTTCATCTCTTGTAACCAATCTCCGTCTCGCGACTCCGATTGTTACTTGTAAGGTTGCTAGTAGTTTTGATTACTCTTTGTAGTTGATGCTAGTTGGATTACTTGGTGGAAGAGTTTATGTTCAGATCCTTGATGCTACTCACTACACCTCTGATCATGATTATGCTTTGTGAGTAGTTACTTTTGTTCCCGAGGACATGGGATAAGTCATGCTGATAATAGTCATGTGAATTTGGTATTCGTTCGGTATTTTGATATGCTTTATGTTGTCTTTTCCCCTAGTGGTGTTATGTGAACATCGACTACATAACACTTCACCATATTTGGGCCTAGAGGAAAGCATTAGGGAGTAGTAAGTAGATGATGGGTTGCTAGAGTGACAGAAGCTTAAACCCCAGTCTATGCGTTGCTTCGTAAGGGGCTGATTTGGATCCACTAGTTTAATGCTATGGTTAGACATTGTCTTAATTCTTCTTTCGTAGTTGCGGATGCTTGCGAGAGGGGTTAATCATAAGTGAGATGCTTGTCCAAGTAAGGTCAGTAACCAAGCGCCGGTCCACCCACATATCAAACTATCAAACTAACGAACGCGAATCACATGAACATGATAAAACTAGCATGACAGAAATTCCCGTGTGTCCTCGGGAGCGTTTTTCCTCGTGTAATACTTTGTTCAGGCTTGTCCCTTGCTACAAAAGGGATTTGGCCACTTTGCTGCACCGTTGCTACTCTTGTTACTTGTTACTTTTCACTTGCTACGTTTCACCTCACTACACCATCACTTGTTACCGCTAATTTCAGTGCTTGCAGTTATTACCTTGCTGAAAACCGTTTATCAGAGCCTTCTGCTCCTCGTTGGGTTCGACACTCTTACTTATCGAAAGGACTACGATTGATCCGCTATACTTGTGGGTCATCAAGAATCTTTTCTGGCGCCGTTGCCGGGGAGGGAAAAGCCTTTGGTAAGTGGTATTTGGTAAGGAAACATTAATATACTGTGCTGAAATTTATTGTCACTTGTTACTATGGAAACTGTTCCTTTGAGGAATTTGTTCGGGGTATATTCACCATGAACGGAAGCACGAGGAGTTGCTCCTCAACCTGAGGTACCTACTGAAAATATCTTTTATGAAATTCCTTCGGGTATGCTTGAGAAACTGCTGGCTAATCCTTTTACAGGAGATGGATCATCACATCCAGACTTGCATCTGATCTATGTAGATGAAGTTTGTGGTTTATTTAAGCTTGCAGGTTTGCCCGAGGATGAGGTAAAGAAGAAAGTCTTTCCTTTATCTTTGAAGGATAAGGCGTTGACATGGTATAGGCTATATGATGATACTGGATCATGGGACTACAATCGGTTGAAATTGGAATTTCATCAAAAGTTTTATCCTATGTATTTAGTACATCATGATCGGAATTATATTTATAATTTTTGGCCTCGTGACAGGGAAAGCATAGCTCAAGCTTGGGGAGTCTTAAATCAATGCTATATTCATGCCCCAATCATGAGCTCTCGAGAGAAATTATCATTCAAAACTTTTACGCTCGGCTTTCTCATGAAGATCGTACCATGGTTGACACTTCTTCTACCGGTTCTTTTATGAAGAAAGATATTGACCACAAGTGGAATTTATTGGAAAGAATCAAACGGAACTCTGAAGATTGGGAGCTTGAAGAAGGTAAGGAGTCAGGTATGAATTTCCAGTTTGATTGCGTTAAATCTTTTGTTGAAACAAACACTTCTAGAGATTTTAGCGCTAAGTATGGACTTGACTCGGAGATAGTAGCTTCTCTATGTGAATCTTTTGCTGCTCATGTTGATCTTCCCAAAGAGAAGTGGTTTAAGTATCATCCTCCTGTAGAAATCAACATAGTTAAACCCAATCTAGTTGAAGAGAAAGTCATTGCTTTTAGCGATCCTATTGTTCCTTGTGCCTACGCTGAGAAACCACCATACCCTGCTAGGAAAAAGGATTATTCTAAAGCTCAAACTGTGATAGGTAGGGGTTACATTAGACCACTTGCACCCCCTGAGGAGATTAGAGTTGAACCTAGTGTTGCTATTATCAAATATCTATTAGCCGAAGACATAGACGGGCATGTCATTAAATTCTGTGAGGACTCCACCAGAATTGCTAAACGTCACACGAAAGACAAATACGGACCTGTAGTTGGCCTGCCCGTCGTTTCTGTCAAGATAGGAGATCACTGTTATCATGGTTTATGTGATATGGGTGCTAGTGTTAGTGCAATACCCCGGTCCCTATATGATGAAATCAAAGATGAGATTGCACCTGCTGAGTTAGAACCCATTGATGTCTCTATTACGCTAGCTAATAGAGACACTATCTACCCTTTGGGAATTGTGAGAGATGTAGAAGTCCTGTGTGGTAAGACGAAGTATCCTACTGATTTCCTCGTCCTTGCTACTGCACAAGATAGCTTTTGTCCCATCATATTTGGTAGACCCTTTCTCAACACTGTCAATGCTCATATTGCTTGCATTAAGAAGACTGTCACTGTTAGTTTTGAGGGTGTGTCTCATGAATTTAACTTCTCCAAGTTTGGAAGACAACCCCATGAAAAAGAGTCGTCTGGTAGGGATGAAATCATTGCTCTTGCCTCTATTGCCACACCTCCTACGGATCCTTTAGAGCAATATCTGCTTGAGCATGAAAATGATATGCATATGGATGAAAGAGAGGAGATAGATAAAATTGTTTTAGAACAATATCCTATTCTCAAGAATAATCTGCGTGTTGAACTGCTTGGGGATCGTCCCCCACCAAAGGGTGATCCTGTGTTTGAGCTAAAACAGTTACCTGATACTCTTAGGTATGCCTATCTTGATGAGAAGGAGATATATCCTGTTATTATTAGTGCTAGCCTCTCCGAGCATGAAGAAAAGAAGTTACTAAAAACTTTGAGGAAGCACCGTGCGGCTATTGGATATACTCTTGATGATCTTAAGGGTATTAGTCCCACTCTATGTCAGCACAAGATTAAAACTGACCCTAATTCTAAACCAGTTGCTGATCATCAAAGGATATTAAATCCTAAGATGAAAGAGGTTGTGAGAAAAGAAATATTAAAGCTTCTGGAAGCAGGAATCATTTATCCTGTTGCTCATAGTGATTGGGTGAGTCCAGTACATTGCGTTCCTAAGAAGGGAGGCATTACCGTTGTCCCTAATGATAAGGATGAATTGATCCCACACAGGATTATTATTGGCTATAGGATGGTGATCGATTTTAGTAAATTAAATAAAGCCACTAGAAAAGATCATTACCCTTTGCCTTTTATCGATCAAATGCTAGAAAGGCTATCCAAACACACACACTTCTGCCTTCTAGAAGGTTATTCAGGTTTCTCACAAATACCTGTTGCACAATCTGATCAGGAGAAAACCACTTTCACCTGCCCCTTCGGTACCTTTGCTTATAGACGTATGCCTTTTGGCTTATGCAATGCACCTGCCACCTTTCAAAGATGTATGATGGCTATATTCTCTAACTTTTGTGAAAAGATTGTTGAGGTTTTCATGGATGACTTGTCCGCTTACGGGTCTTCCTTTGATGATTGCCTCAGCAACCTTGATCGAGTCTTACAGAGATGTAAAGACACCAATCTTGTCTTGAATTGCACTACAAGAAATCTGTTAATCCATGACGATCCCTGTACGTCATGGATCATCCAAAAACTGTCATGCATGCCCATGCATGATGGATTTGAAATCCATCACGTATATCGCGTCATAATTTGATATAGCACCTTCCTTGATGGTTCTTGACCGTCACGGATTTGCCCCAGGCCCGCTCGGCCCAAACTAGGATATGACGGAACAATCCGTCACCGATTTACAACGTGGAGCTAAGATGGCATCTACGTGGATGTGACGCGAAGGCCGACATGGATCATTCTAGTCCAACTGATTAGCCCTTCTTTTCAACCCAGCATATCTTCTCAATGCATCATAATTTACAACAAGACATGCAATCATATTCATTCAAGAAGACAATACAAATTTCCAACAATCTGGTCTGATTTCAAAAAGCAAAATTAATATCAAAACATCACAAGCATATTTACAAGGTTGCATAAGCATAAGCATTTAATAAAAATCAAGTAAGATGACATCATTGAAACTACACTACTACATGATTTTAGTCTCCAACACTACACCACCACTTCGAGGGAGCTTCTCAAACCCAAGTAATTCCTGCTAAAAAGACTCAGTCGATAGTAACACGAACTAACTGGCAAACCTGCAAAGAATCCAAAACACAAAGAATTACACTACATAACAGACAACTCCAAATGAATATGTAGCGTAATAATATTAGTTGTACAAATGTAACATTTTATCATCCAAACATAAAAAGGTCAACGTCATTTTGAAACAAAGTATGGACATATCATTTCATATTCATTGCGCAACTCTAGCATATACATACAATTTGAAATATATCGCTCATACACGTATACACCATGCTCCCGAAGTGAGTATTATTTATTACATGAAGCAATAATGAAATGAACCATTATATTTGTAAACAAGGCTTGAGCATGCGTAGCAAACCTGGATTAGCTTGCGCAAAAACTAAAGTATGCCATAGATATACAGTGACTTTTCTCTATAGAATATTTTGCATTGCCTTTTAAAAACCATAACTTTGCTTCTTTATTAGATGCATAGTGTCCTTCTGCTTATTTATGTGCTCTGCTTTTACAAATAAACTAGACTAGAAAAAATACTATGCTTTTTAGGCATATGCAGTCACACAAAATGTATTGTTTAGATGGATAGCTCAGGTAGATGAATGAGTGTGCTATGAAAAATTTAACCCTTAAGTGAACAATTTGGTGATCCAGATTAGCATTATCTTGTTCCCATAAATTATCAGCAAAAGCGCAAACAAGGATGCGTTCACTGATGTCCACCTTAAGTGTTCTATGTTTCAGCTGAATTTCTCAAAGTCGAAGAATATGAAACACAAAGAATTCCCATATGATTGGCTAAGATAGCTCACTTGGCCATTTCTCTCTTCTTTAGCCTCTAAATTATATGTTTTAAAAGATATCTCTGACTTAACTTTATTTGATTAACTGCACAACAACAAAATATTACCTTCAGTGAAATATTACCTTGACCAGATTGCCTTGAGGAGACACGCAACACAGATGTGGAAGACCTACCGAAGGCGTCGGAGTGGAAGAAGGATCACCGGGGTGTTGCGCTGTCTTGCAGTTGCGCGTGTCAAGAAGTGCACACATCAGGGAACCAATCATATACATGGCACGCTGAAAGAATATATGCCATAGCAACAATGGTATTAAACACAAACCACCAACAGTACTAGTACTTTTTCTAGTTTGGATCATCCCTTCAAAATACAAGAACAATCATCAAGGGAACAAAATAAAGATGGCATGCATAAGCAGAGTAAATAGCAGGTTAACCACATTCAACAACTAGTACAAATCAGGACCTGAATCTACATAGTAAACTAACACCCTAAACAGGTTGTCATTGTTAAGATAATAGCAGAATAATTAAACAGGTTGTCATGTCTAAATCAACAATCCAAAACTGAATCTTTTTTTCCAAATAGATCAAGGTTTTTTTCTTGTTCTTCTATTTAACAAGCAACCACCAGTGAAGCATGCAACATTACATCAGTACAGCACCTAGCATTGTTAGTATATGGATTCATTTGTACCACTGTTATGAACGAATGAACACGCCGTTTGTGCTTGAAGTTGATTGGTTTGGCTTAATAACAAGAAAACTTTGATTTCTGAAAAATGAAGAGAGGGATAGGGAGACCTTGTGTGTGGAATCATGGCTGTCTCCGCATGCAGCAGGAGTAAATTCAAGCTTAGGTAGCACATGAGCTTCAATTATCCACACACGAGTAGGAAAGGACCAAATATGAAAAGAATTGGAGCCGACCATATATAGTTCGATCGTGCGATGATCAATCCATAAAATCATCATACATTTATATATTCACGGAATGCCTTGCACAAATGTGCAATCCAGCAAGCATCTCCCATGTAGGCGCGCACGCACACACCTACTAGCAAACCAAAGCAATTATCCACGTTATGTTCATTCTATCTGTGAAGCAGAAAGCAAGTAGCAGGCTGCATAATAATAATAAAAGGAACAAAAGCCAGCCATGAAGATCCTACAGACCATCAGTGTAAATCTCTTTGGTTGAACTCTTCCAGGAGAGGGCTGGGTTCCAGCGGAGGACGACGCAAACCAGAGAGGTTATTTTACACTTGCAGGAGAGGGCTGGGTTCCCGCAGCGGCTGACGGACAGTTGGACGCAGCCACAAGGGTCGTACATGCACTCTAGATCCATGGTGGTGTAGCCACCATTTGTAACTCACCTTTGCTTACCGACGGATGGAGATAGTTCTGTTTCCCCCGCCGCTAACCTCAAGAACTTCCGAATCCGGTCCCTCCCGTAGCCGACGACCTCGGGGAATTCACAATCCCACACTCCGGCCTATGTGAGTTCCTAATCCGGCACTCGGTCCTGCCGCCGCCACTGCCGCCTCATCTCAGTGGTAGGGCTGGGCCACCGTTACAGGTGGATCAAACCAAAAGACATGCACGACACATCAGCAAGAGTCATCCATGACAAACTAAATGGTGCATAAAGAAAAAAAAAGCTAGGCCCTATTAGGCCGAGTTGATTGATCGGTGACAGTTTTCGTGACACTCACTCAACGTCTGTCATAAAGGGTCTGCCATTCTGAGGCCCATTAGCATCGGTGAAGGTTTTCATGACGGTTTATGAGAACGTCAGCAGATATCCGTCACAGATTAACACTTTTCTTGTAGTATTGGGAGAAGTGCCACTTTATGGTTAATGAAGGCATCATCTTAGGACATAAAATTTCTGAAAGAGGCATTGAAGTTGATAAGGCTAAGGTTGATGCAATTGAGAAAATGCCTTGCCCCACAGATATCAGAGGTATAAGAAGTTTCCTAGGTCATGCTAGTTTCTATAGAAGGTTCATTAATGACTTCTCTAAGATTTCTAGGCCTCTTACCAACCTCTTGCAGAAGGATGTTCCTTTTGTTTTTGATGAGGATTGTGAGGAAGCTTTCGAAATAGTTAAGAAGGCCTTTTGAGATCATGTGCGATGCTAGTGATTATGCTGTTGGTGCTGTTCTAGGACAAAGAGTTTACAAGAAGTTGAATGTTATTCACTATGCTAGTAAAACTCTAGACAGTGCCCAAAGAAACTACGCCACTAGGAAAAGGAGTTGTTAGCAGTCGTGTTTGCATGTGAAAAGTTTAGATCTTATATAGTTGACTGCAAAGTCACTATTCACTCTGATCATGCTGCTATTAAGTACCTTATGGAGAAGAAGGACGCTAAGCCTAGGCTAATCAGATGGGTTCTCCTGCTATAGGAATTTGATTTGCACGTCATCGACCGAAAGGGTGCAGATAACCCTGTAGCAGATAACTTGTCCAGGCTAGAGAATGTCCTTGATGACCCACGACCTATTGATGACAACTTTCTTGATGAGAAATTAAATGTCATCCGCACTTCACATAGTGCACCGTGGTATGCTGATTACGCAACTATATCGTAGCCAAATACATACCCCCAGTTTCACCAATCAGCAAAAGAAGAAATTCTTCTTTGATTTGAGACACTACTTTTGGGATGATCCTCACGTTTATAAGGAAGGAGTAGATGGTGTTATTAGATGTTGTGTGCCTGAACGTGAACAGGGACATATCCTGCAGAAGTGTCATTCCGAAGCCTACGGAGGACACCATGCTGGAGATAGAACTGCTCATAAGGTATTGCAATCAGGTTTCTATTGGCCCACTCTCTTCAAGGATGCCCGTAAGTTTGTCTTGTCTTGTGACGAATGCCAAAGAATAGGGAACATTAGTAAACGTCAGGAAATTCCTATGAACTATTCACTTGTCATTGAACCATTTGATGTGTGGGGCTTTGATTATATGGGACCCTTCCCGAGTTCCAATGGGTATACTCACATCTTAGTTGCTGTGGATTACGTCACTAAGTGGGTAGAAGCTATCCCCACTAGAAATGCTGATCACCACACCTCTATTAAGATGCTTAAAGAAGTCATTTTCCCAAGATTTGGAGTCCCTAGATATTTGATGACTGATGGCGGTTCACACTTCATTCATGGTGTTTTCCGCAAGATGCTCGCTAAGTATGATGTCAACCATAGAGTTGCATCTCCTTATCATCCTCAGTCTAGTGGTCAAGTGGAGTTGAGTAATAGGGAGATCAAATTGATCTTACAAAAGACTGTCAATAGATCTCGAAAGAGTTGGTCTAGCAAACTTGACGATGCACTATGGTCTTATAGTACTGCTTATAAGAATCCCATGGGCATGTCGCCGTATAAAATGGTTTACGGTAAGGCCTGTCATTTACCTCCTGAGCTGGAACACAAAGCTTATTGGGCAATCAAAGAGCTCAACTTCGATTTCAAACTTGCCGGTGAGAAGCGGTTGTTTGATATCAACTCATTAGATGAATGGAGGGCCCATGGATACGAGAATGCCAAGTTGTTCAAGGAAAAGGTTAAGAGATGGCACGATAAAAGAATACAAAAACGAGAGTTCAATGTAGGTAATTATGTCCTGCTATACAACTCTCGCTTAAGATTCTTCGCAGGCAATCTTCTCTCTAAATGGGAAGGTCCTTACGTTGTCGAGGAAGTATATCGTTCCGGTGCCATCAAAATCAATAACACGGAAGGAAATTTTCCTAGAGTGGTAAATGGGCAAAGAATCAAGCATTATATCTGTGGTACTCCCGTAAATGTTGAGACCAATATCATCAATATCATAACTCCACAGGAGTACATAAGGGATGTATATCAGCCTGTTTCAGACCCTGAAAACGAAGAGGTATGTGTTTCGGTAAGTAATTGGACTCTGAAACTTTTCCAATAGGAAATTTTCTCCGTTTTGGAATTTATGGAAAAATAGAAAAATAAAAAGCAGTCCGGAGAGCACACGAGGCGGCCACAAGCTTGGTAGCCGCCACCTACCCCCCTGGCGACGGCTACATGGCTTGTGGGCACCTCTTGTGCCTCCCGGACTCTGTTTTCTTGCGGAGCACTCCTTCTGGTCCAGAAAAAATCATTATATATACGCCCGAGGATTTTTATCTCCGTATCGCGCAGTTTTCCTCCCGTTTCGTTTCGAGCCTGTTTTCTGCCACGGATCTAGGTCAAGATGTCTTCTCAGGATTCAGAGGGGGAGAGCTATGTGGGTGATTACCTTGCTAACCACAAGGTCTATGGGGACTTGGAACCATATGGCTAGACTACTGACGAGGAAGAGGACTATGATCCCAAGGGGAAGGAACAAACGAGTTGCGATGAAGAGGAGGCTCCTCTACCTCAACTTGGACGTACTCATGTGGAGTTCAAGAAGTCAAACCTCCCTGACCAAAGGAAGAAGCCTAAGACCTTGTTTATCCCTTCCGTTTCTTGCAGGAGAGTAAGCATGAACTTTGCCATAGAGTGTTGAAGCTTGAGGAGGAAAATGACGATCTAAGGGAGTAGAACTTTGTGCTTAAGTGGAAAATAGACAAGCTCAAGACTGCTTGAACAACTCCACCACATCACCACCAAAGGAAGACAACTAAGCATTGGTATGGGCAATCCCCTTGGCTTTTGCCAAGCTTGGGGGAGTTGCCCTAGTATCGTATCACCTTTATATCTTTTGCTTTTACCTTTGTTTTAGTTCTTTCCTTTTCAGTTTTTACCTTCTTCTCTTAGTGGAATAAATCTTTAGTGTTTAGTTTGAGTCTTTTGCCTGGTGTCTCTCCCCCGATGTATTCGAGCTTGGGATCTATATAATAAAGAGTATCTTAGTCAAGGGCTTTGTTTGGTGCCGTGATCAGAAGTATGAAAAGAACGATAGCATGAAAGATCATGAGATGATCCTATGGAAAGTGAGAGCTTCACTTTTAACAAGTATGATGATTGAAACTTGTTGAGAATAGACCAACATAGACCCCAATCATTGTTGCAATTAATAAGAAGTAATAAGGAAAGAGAGGTTCACATATAGATATATCATCTTAGACACTTCCTACAATTGTGAGTGCTCACCATACTATTACATGCTTAGGAGTAGACAAGGAAGACAACATAATGAATTGTGTTTGCTTGGTTCCAAACAATGTTATATGATTAGAGATCCCTTCGCATGTGACGATTGCTTCCACCTCATATTAACCAAAACTCCCGCACCAAGTAGAGATACTACTTGTGCATCCATAAACCTTCAACCCAGTTTTGCCATGAGAGTCCACCATACCTGCCTATGGATTGAATAAGATCCCTCAAGTAAGTTGTCATCGGTGCAAGCAATAAAAATTTCTCTCTAATATGTATGATCTATTAGTGTGTGGAAAATAAGCTTTATACGAACCTGTGATGAGGAAGACATAAAAGCGACAGAGTGCATAATAAAGTTCTTTATCACATTAGGCAATATGAAGTGACGTTCCTCCGCACTAAGAGGACACGCATCCAAACCTCAAAAGCGCATGACAACCTCTGCTTCCCTCTGCGAAGGGCCTATCTTTTACCTTTACTTGTTGCCCTTGGAAGAGTCATGGTGATCTTCACCAATTCCTTATTTTGCCTTTGTCTTGGCTACCGTCACATGCTAGGGAAAGATCTATATTCATATATCAACTTGGAGATGAGTACTTATGTTTTATTATTGTTGACTTTACCCTTGAGGTAAATGGTTGGGAGGCAAAACTATAAGCCCCTATCTTTCTCTGTGTCCATCTGAAACTTTGATACCATGATCGAGTACCACGTGAGTTGTAACAATTGTGGAAAACAAAAGAGATGATTGAGTATGTAGGTTTGCTTTACAAGCTCTTATTTGTCTCTTTCTGATGTTATGATAAATTGCAATTGCGTCAATGACTATCGAATGTTGTTGGCAACTTCTCGGTAAAGTTTTTGTTTCATACTTTGCTTTGTGAAGGAATTGTTACTTTCGCATAAGAATCTTCATGATGTATTGTTGTTCTATGTGTGATCATGATGCCCTCATGTCCGTATTATGTTTTATCGACACCTTCATCCCTAAACATGTGGACATGTTTATGGATCTTGGTTTTCGCTTGAGGACAAGTGAGGTCTAAGCTTGGGGGAGTTGATATGTCCATTTTGCATCATGCTTTCATGTTGATATTTATCGCTTTATGGACTGTTATATTACTCTGTGGTACCATACTTATGCCTTTTCTCTCTTATTTTGCAAGGTTTATTTGAAGAGGGAGAATACCGGCAGCTGGAATTCTGGACTAGAAAAGGAGCAAGTCTGAGTCCTCTATTCTACGTAACTCCAAATGCCCTAAAAATCAACGTGGAATTTTTTGGGAATATATAAAAAATACTGGGCGAAAGAAGTGCCAGAGGGGAGCTACCAGGAGCGCACAAGCCAGGTAGCCGCCACCTACCCCCCTGGCGGCGGCTACAGGGCTTGTGGGCACCCTGGCGGCCCACTGGCCCCCCTCTTTTGCTATATGAAGGGTTTCGTCCAGGAAAAAATCAGGGTGGAGCTTTTTCGTGGATTCTCCGCCGCCACAAGGCGGAACTTGAGCAGAACCAATCTAGAGCTCCGGCAGGACGATCCTGCCAGGGAAACTTCCCTCCCGAAGGGGGAAATCGTCGCCATCGTCATCACCAACACTCCTTTGTCGGAGGGGAGTCATCTCCATCAACATCTTGATCAGCACCATCTCCTCTCCAAACCCTAGTTCATCTCTTGTAACCAATCTCCGTCTCGCGACTCCGATTGGTACTTGTAAGGTTGCTAGTAGTGTTGATTACTCTTTGTAGTTGATGCTAGTTGGATTACTTGGTGGAAAAGTTTATGTTCAGATCCTTGATGCTACTCATTACACCTCTGATCATGATTATGATTATGCTTTGTGAGTAGTTACTTTTGTTCCTGAGGACATGGGATAAGTCATGCTGATAATAGTCATGTGAATTTGGTATTCGTTCGGTATTTTGATATGGTGTATGTTGTCTTTTCCCCTAGTGGTGTTATGTGAACGTCGACTACATATAACTTCACCATGTTTGGGCCTAGGTGAAGGCATTGGGGAGTAGTAAGTATATAATGGGTTGCTAGGGTGACAGAAGCTTAAACCACAGTCTATGCGTTGCTTCGTAAGGGGCTGATTAGGATCCACTAGTTTAATGCTATTGTTAGACGTTGTCTTAATTCTTCTTTCGTAAATGTGGATGCTTGCGAGAGGGGTTAATCATAAGCGGGATGCTTGTCCAAGTAAGGGCAGTACCCAAGCGCCGGTCCACCCACATATCAAACTATCAAAGTAACGAACGCGAATCACATGAACATGATGAAACTAGCATGACAGAAATTCCTGTGTGTCCTCGGGAGCGTTTTTCCTCCTATAAGACTTTGTTCAGGCTTGTCCCTTGCTACAAAAGGGATTGGGCCACTTTGCCGCACCGTTGCTACTCTTGTTACTTGTTACTTTTCACTTGCTACGTTTCACCTCACTACACCATCACTTGTTACCGCTACTTTCAGTGCTTGCAGTTATTACCTTGCTGAAAACCGTTTATCAGAGCCTTCTGCTCCTCGTTGGGTTCGACACTCTTACTTACTGAAAGGACTACGATTGAACCCCTATACTTGTGGGTCATCAATAGGCCCTTCGCAGAGGGAAGCATTGATTTGTAGAGGTGCCAGAGCTCAAGCTTTTAAGACAGAGATAATAATTTTGGGTGGCATGCTTTCGTGGTCTATGCAATGACCAAGAGTTTTCATCATCTTCCATGTTATACATACTATAGGCGGTTCCCAAATAGAAAAGTAAAGTTTTGACTCCCCCACCACCGATCAATCACACACCACGACTAGCCGAATACTCGGGTGCCGTCCATACCAACAACAATCGAGGGGGAGTTTTGTTTGCAATTATCTTTTCGATTTGAGCATGGAACTGGGCATTCCAATTACCGGCCCCTTTCTCGTGAATGATAGTGAATAAACACATATCGAGGATAACACGCCTAGCATGGAAGATACTGATCGCCCCTTGTCACCACATGAGCGGTTCGGGCATGCAAAACACATTATTTGTTGAAGGTTTAGAGAGTGGCACATGCAAATTTACTTGGAACGACAGGTAGATACCGCATATAGGTAGGTATGGTGGACTCATATGGAACAACTTCGAGTTTATGGAAGTGGATGCACAAGCAGTGTTCCCGCTTAGTACAAGTGAAGGCTAGCAAAAGACTGGGAAGCGACCAACTAGAGAGCGACAAGAGTCATCAAAATGCATTGAGATTAACCAACATTGAGTGCAAGTATGAGTAGGACATAAATCACCATGAACATGAATATCATAAAGGCTATGTTTATTTTGTTTCAACTACATACGTAAACATGCGCCAAGTCAAGCCACTTGAATCATTCAAAGGAGGATGCAATCCTATCATACTACATCATAATCATCTCGAAATTCATGTTGGGATCCAAGACAAACCATTATAAGCTCCTAGCTAATTAAGCATGGCATCAGAAACTATGATCTCTAAGTTGTCATTGCAAACATGGTTCTCTCACAACAAAGCTAAATTGGGAATGATGAGCTAGTCATATTTACAAAAACAAAATAGATCGAGTTCATAGCAGCTTTTCCAGGCTCAGTCACTTCGTCATATATCGTAATTATTTCCTTTCACCTGGATGACCGAATGATGTGAACAATAATAAGAGTGCTCGTGCATTGTACTAAGCCGGAATCTGCAAGCAAACACAAAGGAGAAGACAAAGTAATATGGCTCTTTGATAGATAAACAGATATGCATGCGAGAGCCACTAAACATTGTAACCATGGTCTTCTACCTTGACCCAAAGAAAAAGAAAACTATTTACACGGGAAAGCTCCCAACAAGCAAAAGAAGAAACGGAAATCTTTTTGGGTTTTCTCAAACTAGAGAAACAGACGAGAAGAAAGCGAGAAAAAGAAATAAACTAGCATGGATGATACAGTGGCAAGGTGTGAACACCGACTAACAAAGTGAAAGTGTAAGCATGAATATAAAGTCGGTGAGAAACACGTACTCCCCCAAGCTTAGGCTTTTGGCCTAAGTTGGTCTACTCCCATGGATGGTCCGGGCGATACCCAAAATCATAATGGGGGTTGTACGGGAGCGCGACAACCATTGCCTGAATAGCTGCCTCATGGAGGCGAGCAACCTTTGCCTCCCTATCATACTCCTCTGCCTCTCCTCTGGTTATGTAATATCTCCGTTTTACCTGAAAGTCAAAGAAGGCAGGAGCAGGAAGCGTAATATGGAAAACACGTTGTCGGTTAAATATTAACCGGTATAGGAGGGATTCATTATCCCTCTCAAGGAACTGATAGCGTGTCATAGCGGCGCAATCAAGGAAAGCTTTATGGAGCGGGGGATCTCCTTCGCGGATGGGTACTCCAAGAAAATTTTCTATGCGAGTGGCATAGATCCCACCAAAGAAATCCCCTTCATTAGCATTATTATTCAACCTCCTTGCTATTATAGCTCCCATGTTGAAACTTCTATCACCCATTACTGCGCTCTTAAGAATACTAAGGTCGGGTGCGCGGAGGTGACAATGCTCGATCTTGCCGTTAATGCATCTACCTATGAAGAGGGGAAAGTAATGCAAGGCAGGAAAATGAATGCCCCCCATGGTAGCCTGCGTAATATCTCTAGTTTCTCCGACAGTTATACGAGAGAAAAAATCTCTTACCGAAGATTTAGGAGGATCATTGAGACTACCCCAACCAGGTATCTTGCAAATTCTATTGAAATCCTCTAAATCGATGGTATACGATTTGTCATAGAGATCAAACAGTACAGGTGTATCACGGCCAACTCAAAATTTGAATCTACGAACAAAAGAGGCAGTGAGAGTAACACACTGTTCACATTTATCGGAGATGAATTCATCGAGTCCGATTGTGAATAAGTGTATCAAACTCGTCTTTGAAACCTGCCTCAATCATGAATTCATCAGCAGGACATTCACATGGTTGTACTTGTGTGTTCCTCTGTTGGTAAGGATCGGGCTCCCGAATCGTGAGACGGGGACCCTTCTTGCTTGAGGAACCACGAGGATAGTTTCTCCTGAACATCTTCCTTTTCTGAAATTTCCAGTGACTCAAAGGAAAAGTGGACAAGGCTCAACTAAACTCATAGCAACTACTCCCACAAGTGCCTAGAGGCCATATCACACATCAAAACTACTTGTGACCAAATAAATTAGCATGCAAAGCTCAAGAACAGGGTCACCAAGGCAGCAAAAATACACGACGTATAGGGCACTAGAGCAAAAACTAATTGGACCAATGGAGGAGTCACTTACCAAGGAGCAATTTCCTCAAAACAGTTTGGTGAATGGGGCTTTGCACAAGGAGATCGAAAATCGCAGCAAGAAGAGCAAGAACACGGGTTTGAGCTGTGAAACGATTTTTTCTGGAGGTAGGAGAAGCAGGTGGGAGCTAGAATAAGTGGAGGGGGTACACATGGGCCCCACAAGCCTGGTAGGCGCGGCCAGGGGGGATGCCCGCGCGTCCAGGGCTTGTGGCCCACTGGTGCAGCCCCCTGACTACCTCTTCGTCTCAGAATTTTTCCAAAATTCCAGAAAAAATCATACTTGATTTTCAGGACATTCGGAGAACTTTTATTTTCGGTGTACTTTTCTACGGGACGCTAAAAGCAGAAAACAGGAAAATCCAAAGCTAAATCTATCATTTTTCTTCTAAGAAACCGAGGGTGAAAGCTTGGAATAGAGGTTTGTGACTCCTCGATTCATCCATCTCATGGTCATCGAAAGAAATCCGTCAATGAGGTTGATCAAGTCTCATTGACAAACTTTTTCGAATCGCAATAGGAAATGGAGAATTTCCGAATAGTCACTAGGTTACCTCAATGGGGATGTGCATATCCCCAACAAGAAAATCATACTTCATCTTAACAGTAGGTATAGGGCATTCAAAGCTCCCAATAAGAATTGATGAAGTTTTTTCGATAGCATTGATGCAATGTACTCAATATTGTTTCTTCGGAAAGTGCACCGTATGCTCAGTACAATTGACGTGGAAAGTGACATTGCCTTTGTTGCAATCAATAACAGCCCCTGCAGTGTTTAGAAAGGGTCTTCCAAGGATGACCGCCATGGCATCGTCCTCGGGAATATCCAGAATAACAAAGTCTATTAAGATAGTGACGTTAGCAACCACAACAGGCACATCCTCGCAAATGCCGATCGGGAAAGCAGTTGATTTGTCGGCCATTTGCACAGAGATATGAGTGGGTGTCAACTTATCCAGTTCAAGCCTATGATAAAGAGAGAGAGGCATAACACTAACACCGGCTCCAAGGTCGCATAAAACAGTTCTAACATGGTTTCCTTTAATGGAGCAAGGTATAGTGGGCACTCCGGGATCACCTAGTTTCTTAGGAGTTCCACCCTTGAAGGTGTAGTTGGCAAGCATGGTGGAAATCTCCACCTCAGGTATCCTCCTCTTATTAGTCACAATATCCTTCATGTACTTAGAATACAGAGACATTTTGAGCATATCTGTCAAACGCATTTGCAGAAAGACATGTCTAATAATTTCAACAAATCTCTCAAAATCCTCATCATCCTTTTTCTTGGATGGTTTGGGAGGAAAGGGCATGGGTTTTTGAACCCATGGTTCCCTTTATTTACCATGCTTCCTAGCAGCGAAGTCGTTCTTATCGTATCTCTTATTCTTAGGCTATGGGTTATCAAGATCAACAGGTTCAATCTCCACATCCTTATCATTGCTAGGTTGAGCATATTCATGAGCATCACTATCGATATTATCATTAGGCTCATGTTCATCGCCAGATTGTGTTTCGGCATCAGAAACAAAGACATCGTTTGAATTCTTGGGTGTATCAGCATCAGGGTTGCTAGCCTGTAAGTTCCTACCATCTTTCTTCTTCTTCCTAGGATGACTAGGTGCATCAGTGCTAACTCCTTGAGAATCTTGTTCAATTCTCTTAGGATGACTTTCACGATACAAAGGTTCCTGGGTCATTCTACCGCCTCTAGTGACGACTCTGACAGAATTGTCATTCAACTCATTGAGCAAGTCATTTTGAGCCTTAAGTACTTGTTCTACTTGAGTAGTAACCATAGAGGCATGTTTACTCAAAAGCTTAAGATCATTGACGTTTCTGTCCACACAAGCACTTAAATGACTAAGCATGCGAGCGTTTCGTTCCAATTGTCTGCTAACATAATCATTGGAACTTTGTTGTTTGGCCACAAAGTTATCAAATTCATCCAAGCATAAGCTAGCAGGTTTATCAAAAGGAATATCACTCTCATCGAATCTACGAAGATAATTTACCTCTACTACCTGTATCGAGTTATCAAGACCATGGATCTCTTCGATAGGTGGTAGATTTTTGACATGTTCAGATTTAATGCCTTTCTCTTTCATAGATTTCTTACTTTCTTGCATATCTTCAGGACCGAGGAATAGAATACCTCTTTTCTTCAGAGTTGGCTTCCGAGGTGGTTCGGGAATAGTCCAAGCGTTCTCATTGCACAAGATATTATTCAATAGGATCTCAGCTTGTTCTACGGTTCGTTCCCTAAAAACACAGCCGGCACCACTATCTAGGTGGTCCTTACAAGCATCGGTTAGTTCATTATAGAAGATATCAAGTATTTCATTCTTCTCAAGAGGGTGATCAGGCAAAGCATTCAGTAGCTGGACAAGCCTCCCCCAAGCTTGTGGGAGACTCTCTTCTTCAACTTGCGCAAAGTTGTATATTTCCTGCAAGGCAGCTTGCTACTTATGGGCAGGGAAATATTTCTCAGAGAAGTAGTATATCATATCCTCGGGACTACGCACACAACCAGGAGCAAGAGAAGTGAACCAAGTCTTAGAATCATCCTTTAGCGAGAAAGGAAATAACTTAAGGATATAGTAGTGGAGGATCTTTTCCTCACTCATAACCATGAAAAGGATCAGATTCGACCAGAGTGATTAACTCAGGGTTTGCAGAGAATTCATAATCCTTATCGGTCACAAAGATAGGCGAAATAGCAAACTTCGGGTCGTATTTCATCCTAGCGTTCAAAGATTTTTCTTTCCACTTGCGTAGTAATTTCTCAACATCATAGCTATCCTTACAAGCAAGAAAGTCCTCAGCTATCTCTCCCTCCATAACATAACCCTCAGGCATATCTGGCAATTCATATCTAGGAGAGCTAGTTCTAGCAGGCAAAATAGCAGGTTCTATTTCAATAGTCTCAGCAGTTTCAGAAGTATCATCACATCTAGTAGCAACTGTAGCAATTTGTGCATCAAGGAATGCACCTAGTGGAAAAGCAGTATCAAGCATAGCATCATCACAAGTATCATGGACAACAGAAGTAGCATCATCAAGCACAGGCGACACATCAAAATTTCTAGCAGGAGGCGGTGTCGGAAACTTACTCATAACTGAAGGTGAATCAAGTGCAGAGCTAGATGGCAGTTCCTTACCTGTCCTCGTAGTTGAGGTCAAGACTTTAGTTTTTGGATCTTTCAGATTCCTCATAGTGATCAGCAGACGTAAATCCCAAGTGACTCAGAGAATATAGTTATGCCTCCCCGGCAATGGCGCCAGAAAAAGGCATGTTGACAGGAGACTATTCTTGTCTTTGGCTTCCCCGGCAACAGCGCTAGAAAAAGGTCTTGATAACCCACAAGTATAGGGGATCGCAACAGTTTTCGAGGGTAGAGTATTCAACCCAAATTTGTTGATTCGACACAAGGGGAAGCCAAAGAATATTCTCAAGTATTAGCAGTTGAGTTGTCAATTCAACCACACCTGAAAGATTTAGTATCTGCAGAAAAGTATCAGTAGCAGAGTAGTGTGATAGCAACAGTAGCAACGATAACAGTAGCAACACCAGAGTAACAGTAGCAGAAGTGACAACAGTAGCAACAGAGTAACAGTAGCAGTAGTGACAGTAGTAGCGGCAAAGTAACGTAGGAAGGACCAGTAAGAAAAACTCGTAGGCATTGGATCGGTGATGGATGATTATGTCGGATGTTATTCATCATGCAATAGTTATAACAGGGAAAGATATGTAACTAGCTCCAGTTCATCAATGTAATGTAGGCATGTATTCTTTATGTAGTCATACGTGCTTAGGGAAAAGAACTTGCATGACATCTATTGTCCATCCCTCCCGTGGCAGCGGGGTCCTAATGGAAACTACGGGATATTAAGGTTCTCCTTTTAATAAAGAACCGGACCAACACATTAACACATAGTGAATACATGAACTCCTCATACTATGGTCATCTCCGGGAGTGGTTCCGGCTATTGTCACTCCGGGGTTGCCGGGTCATGACACATAGTAGGTGACTACAACTTCCAAGATAGGATCAAGAACACGCATATATTGGCGACAACATAATAGGTTCAGATCTGAAATCATGGCACTCGGGCCCTAGTGACAAGCATTAAGCATGGCAAAGTAGTAGCAACATCAATCTCAGAACAAAGTGGATACTAGGGATCAATCCCCGTCAAAACTAACTTGATTACATGATAGATCTCATCCAACCCATCACCATCCAGCAAGCCTACGATGAGATTACTCACGAACGGTGAAGAGCATCATGGAATTGGCGATGAAGGAAGGTTGGTGATGGCGATGGTGACGATCTCCCCTCTCCGGAGCCCAGAACGGACTCCAGATCTACCCTCCAAAGGAAGAACAGGAGGTGGCGGCGCCTCCGTATCGTAAAACGCGATGAACTCTTCTCCTTGATTTTTTCCGGACGAAAGGGACTAAATAGACCTGGAATTGGAGGCGGTGGAGCTCTAAGGGCCCCACAAGCCTGCTAGGCGCGGCCAGGGGGGCCGCACCTGGTGGGCTTGTGGGCTCCTCGCTCCACCTCTCCGGTTGATTCATGTGCCATTACTTTTTAGATATTCCAAAAAAAATCCCCGTAAATTTCCAGGTCATTCCAAGAACTTTTATTTCCGCGCAAAAACAACACCATGGAAATTCTGCTGAAAACAACATTAGTCCGGGTTAGTTCCATTCAAATCATGCAAATTAGAGTCCAAAACAAGGGCAAAAGAGTTTGGAAAAGTAGATATGACAGAGACGTATCACAGGACTAGGGGTGTTACCTCCCACGGAGGGCCCCGAACCTGGGTACATCATGCGTCTTGAATTGCTAGTTACCAATCTCGTTCCCAGAGCCCACCGGTGTTACTCCGGTCCCAACCAATCTCGATAAGCCTACCCATGGCATTTGTCATGAGAAAACGACGACAGTTGGTGCCCACTGTGGGGCCATCCGCGACACCGGCCGGAGTTACGCTCCGGGCAGGACCCTTCACCAACGCCACCGGATGCCTCGCACCCGGATTTATCAGCACGCCCATGGAGGCTGCCCATGCGGAGGCTTCCGCGGTGTTGATTGTCGGCTCCGCTTGCCTTGCAGGCTTCGCCGTCGAACCCACCAGCGAGCCGCGCGATGGCGGCGTCGCTCCTGACGTCGTTCGCCTCTGCGCCCTCTTCGACAACCTGCACCTTGACGACGTGCCTCGCCACCTTGGCGGGGACGTCGACATCGACGCTCTTTGCCCGCACTTCAGCGGACTGAGTCTTAATGACGTGCCTACACCCGACGAATACCCCAGCGACGTACTCGACTTCAGCGATCCACCAATGTTCACGGGGTCTCTCGCCCCGTGCGATGTCGCCATCTCCTCCAACCTCATGGAGGTGATGGTCGCAGGCTCCAACACCAGCTCGGGTCGTGCCAAGGCTGCGGCGGACGCGGCCGCCCTCCGTCCGGGTACTTCTGACCCACTTCATGCCACCCTCGCCAGGCTGACCACTCCCATCGCACCGACGGCCAATTCTGCGTCGGCTAGAGACAAGCTAGAGGAGGCCAGCAAACAACTGCTTGTGGAGGGCACCGCCCTCGCAACTGCCAAGCGCTGGATGGAGGCCGCACAACGTGAATACAACTCCACTTACGGCTTCACCCCAGTCGCTGATGGACCCAGCTGACGTGGTGACATCCGTGGTCGCGGCCAGGTTGTAGCCGAAATCCTAGGCGGCAAGCTGCCCATCTACGACACCCCCGTAGCCAACATGCGGGCCACCCATGCAGCCCTTGATGAGATGGACGCCCTGGAGGGCAAGGAGCGAGCACGCCAAGAAAAAACGCCAAGGACCTCCTCGCTGCCGCCAATGAGCATCAGGGTCACCTTGACCCTGACCATGCTTTCTCCATGCCCCCAGGTTTCAACTATGAGGGTTACCAGATACCCAGCGACCGTTAGCGGGCTCAACTTTCTTCCTTCCCTCATGGCTCTGGCCGGAGGGCAGAGGGGAGTCACGGTCGGTGTTCTCAGTGCCGGAGCGAGCATCAAGCGGTATCTAGCTGTCTCCGTGAGCCAGCTGGAGATGAGGGCGGCTCAACCCACGAAGTTCCCCCGCCTGAGCGGCGGGAGAAGGCTCGCATGCCCGTGCCTCCTGTCCGACCTGAGCTCGTGTGTCGGCTCGGTCCTCGCGTCCCCCGCAGCGAGAACGACGCTCGCACCCGCCTCGACCGGCTAGCGCAGTCGGCCCTCCTGGAGGAGGAGGGTCCCGTCAGTCCAGCATGCTTCGGCCCCCAGATCCGTGGGGAGCCATTTCATTCGGGCTTCACGCTTCCCCGCAACACTCCAAAATACAACGGCTCCGCTAAGCCGGAGGACTGGCTGATCGACTACACCACCGCAGTCGGCATCGCCCGGGGCAACAAGCGTGTAGCCGTCCGCTATGTGCCACTCATGTTGACCGGCTCGACTCAGACTATTGGGGAACGTAGTAATTTCAAAAAAATTCCTACGCTTCACAAGGATCTATCTATGGAGAAACCAGCAACGAGCAAAGGAGTAGAGCATCTTCATACCTTTGAAGATCGCTAAGCGAAAGTGTTGCTAGAACGTGGTTGATGGAGTCGTACTCGCAGCCATTCAGATCACTGTGGATTCCGATCTATGCACCGAACGTCGGTGCCTCCTCGTTCAACACACATGCAGCCCGGTGAGGTCTCCAATGCCTTGATCCAGCAAGGAGGGAGGAGAGGTTGAGGGAGAGCTCTGGCAGCACGACGGTGTGGTGATGGTGGAGCTGCGTGGCACTCCGACATGGCTTCGCCAAGCACTATGGAGGACGACAAGGAGGAGGTGTAAGGCTACGCCGAGAGAGAGAGAAAAGTTGTCCCAAATCTGCCCGAAACCCTCACTATATATAGGAGGAGAGAGAGGAGGGTGCTGATACGTCTCAAACGTATTGACTTTTCCAAACACTTTAGCTATTATTTTGGCCTCATTCTTGCAAGATTTGAATGAAACTAACCCTGACTGACGCTGTTTTCAGCAAAGCTGCGTGTATGGTTTTCTTGTGTGCAGGAAAATGGATTTTTAGGTGTCCCAGAAAATTCCAATAAAAATATAGAAAATCCACACACCGGGAGGAACCCTGGGCCAGAAGATGGGCCAGAGGGGGCCCACCAGGCCTCAAGGTGACCTCTGGGCGCGGCCTGCCACCTGGCCGCGCCGGGAGGCTGCCTGGGTGGGGCCCACCTCCTCTAGTGCCCTACCTTCGCTCCTAATTTTACCCGTGACGGAGAAATCCCAAAACAGAAGTCGTTTTTCAAGTTCTCGACACAGAGCCGCCGCCACCCTCGGTTCTTCTCCGAGAGAGCTAATCTGGAGGCTACCTTGGCCTCGAGAGAGGGAAAATCATCGCCATAATCATCACCATCACCACTCCATCACCCTTCCATGGCTTCCCCCATCATGTGTGAGTAATTCCTTGCTGTAGGTGAAGGGGATGGTAGGTATTGGATGAGTTAGACCATGTAATAGTTCGTCAGATTGTTGGGGGCATGTTGCCTATCATCTACTATGGTGTTTATCATCTTTGCTACTACTTGTTACTCTTAATGCTTGTCACTTTGGGCCCGAGTGCCATGATTTCAGATTTGAATACCTTATGTTTTCATGAATATATTTGTGTTCTTGATCCTATCTATGATTAGTATGCACTATTATAGTCCGGAACCGGCGATCCCAATGGTGACAGCTTGGGACACCAAAGGGGATAGACTATAGTTTGAGGATTCCATGTATCCACTGATTGTTAATGCTTTGTTCCGGTGCTCTTTGATAGGAGCACCTTAATCTCCATAAGTTCCTTTTGGCCCCGTTGGTAGCGGGATGGTAGGACAAAAGATGTTGTGGAAGTTCTTGTTGCAAGCACGCACGACTACCTTGGGATACATGTGTAATGTTTGATATTTTCCTAGATGATCATTACTTTTCTATGTGCCTTGCCCCAAGTTAAATACATGATATCTCTCATCCATGACCAACCATCCATGTCCCTAGCCACATTATTTTAATCCCGCTAGTTACAAATTGCTTTAGTTTAGCTGTTTTACTTTCGTTGCTTTGTCACCATTATTTCCGTTGCCACAGTCACTTCCATATCATCGTTGCTACTATTACTTGATTGCCAAGCAAGTATATTTCATGTGCGGTTGAATTGACAACTCAAATGTTAAAGCTTATAAATATTCTTTGGCTCCCCTTGTGTTGAATCAATAAATTGGGTTATCTTACTGATACGTCTCCAACCTATCTATAATTTTTTATGGTTCCATGTTATTATCTTCTCAACTTTGGATGTTTTGTATGCATTTTTATCTTTTTTGGGACTAACCTATTAACTCAGTGCCAAGTGCCAGTTCCTGTTTTTTCCGTGTTTTTGACCGTATTCAGAGAAGAATATTAAACGGAGTCCAACAGAATAAAATCTTTGAAATGATTTTTTCCGCAATAGAAGATACGCAGGGATCTTGAGAACCAAGGAAAGGGTTCCGGGGGATGCCACAAGCCCCCTAGCCGCGGCCTGGGGGGCGCCTAGCAGGCTTGTGCCCCCCCGTGGCTCCTTTTCCCTACCTCTTCCGCCTATAAATTCCATAAAAATCTGAAACCACGGGAGAGAGCTACGAAAATAATTTTCCGTCGCCGCAAGCTTCTGTCTCCGCAAGATCCCATATGGGGCACGTTCTGGTGCCCTGCCAGAGGGGGATTCAGACACGGAGGGCTTCTTCATCAACACCATTGCCTCTCCGATGAAGCGTGAGTAGTTCACCATAGACCTTCGGGTCCATAGCTAGTAGTTAGATGGCTTCTTCTCTCTCTTGGATCTTCAATACAAAGTTCTCCATGATCTTCATCGAGATCTATCCGATGTAATCTTCTTTTGCGGTGTGTTTGTCGAGATCCGATGAATTGTGGATTTATGATCAGATTATCTATGGATGTTATTTGAGTCTCCTCTGATCTCTTATATGCATGATTTCGTATCCTTGTAATTCTCTTCGAGTTGTGGGTTTCGTTTGGCCAACTTGATCTATAATTCTTGCAATGGGAGAAGTGCTTGGTTTTGGGTTCATACCGTGCGGTGACCTCACCCAGTGACAGAACGGGTAGCGAGGCACGCATCGTGTTGTTGCCATCAAGGGTAAAAAGATGGGGTTTATATCTATTGCATGAATTTATCCCTCTACATCATGTCATCTTGCTTAAGGCGTCACTCCGTTTGTTACAAACTTAATACACTAGATGCATGCTGGATAGCGGTCGATGTGTGGAGTAATAGTAGCAGATGTAGATAGTATCGGTCTACTTGTCTCGAACGTGATGCCTATATGTATGATCATTGCCTTAGATATCGTCGTCGCTTTGCGCGGTTCCATCAATTGCTCGCCAGTAATTCGTTCACCCATCGTAATACTTGCTATCATGAGAGAAGCCTCTAGTGAACACTATGGCCCCTGGGTCTACTTCACATCATATTTTCAGCTCTACACTTCTACTTTGTTGCACTTTCCGTCTTCAGATCTCACTTTGCAATCAATCGTGAAGGGATTGACAACCCCTTTATAGCGTTGGGTGCAAGTTTGTTTGTTTTTGCGCAGGTACTTTGGAGACTTGCCTTGATACTCCTACTGGATTGATACCTTGGTTCTCAAACTGAGGGGAATACTTACTGCTACTGTGCTGCATCACCCTTTCCTCTTCAAGGGAAAAACCAACGCAATCTCAAGATGTAGCACTTACCCACGAAGACTGTTGCGATCCCCTACACTTGTGGGTTATCAAGACTATTTTTCGGCACCGTTGTCGGGGAGCATTTCTTTATTTACAAGTCTACTTGGAGTTATTTTGCTTGCTGCGATTTATCTGCTATGGATAAGAAAGGAGATACCAAGGTCACGATTTTACAATACACCACAAGAAAAGGTATTGTTCTTAGTACTAGTGCTATGCTTGATTCACCTTCCCTAATGAGTAAGTTTGCTTCACCACCACCACATGTTGCTTCTACTGAGTACGTCATTATGCCTGATACTTGTGATGATGCTTCTACTACTATTGATGAGACTGGTTTACTTGGTTATTTTATTGAGTCTCAGATTGCTAAGGCTGCGAAGCAGTCTGGGATTGAAATTCCTGTTACACGCCACCACATTGGTATATCCTTTGGTTACCCAGACTTGAGTGGTCTCAGGGAAATAATTCTTGATGTTGATTATATTGAACTTGATGATGATTTATGCAGGGAGCTTACAGAGTGTGATGACTCTAACCCTGCTTCTATTAAGAAGCTGCTTGAAAAGTATTATATGAAGAACAAATTTATTCCTAATCCTAAATTTGCTTCATCTCCTATTTGCATTGAGGATGTTGATTTTGATTTCTGTGTCGATCTTTCACTTATATCCACAGTTGAAGCTGACCCCTTTTATGGCAGAGAAAATGACGACGCTATTGCACACCTTACCAAACTCACTGAGTTGGGTGGCTTATTCACTACAGAGGACAGGAAGAGAAATTATTATGTTACTAAGCTACTTCCTTTCCCTTTGAAGGAAGATGCTAAAGCATGGTATGATACACTACCATGTGGTTCCATTAAGAGTCCTCAAGATTTAACTTAATCTTTTGTTGCTAAATATTTTCCTGCTCATAAGCAACATGCTGCTTTACAAAGAATATATAACTTTAAACAGTTGCAGGATGAGCACCTGCTGCACCTCCCTAAAGCTTGGGGGAGGTATTGCACTTTACTCAAGGCTAGACTGGGACATGGAGTCCCTAAGAATGAATTGCTTGATATATTTTATGCTGGCCTAACCGATGAATCTAGAACCTATCTGGATAGTTGTGCTAGTTGTGTTTTCAGGGAAAGAACATCGGACGATGCTGAAGAACTAATGGACAAGATAGCTAAGAATCATGATGATTGGCCCGTTCCTGAACCACTTCCACCACCAAAGAAGAGGGGTATGCTTTTCCTGTGCCCCAAAGTTATGCAAGAAGCTAAGCAGTCTATTAAAGAGAGATGTATTAAAGCTAAAGATGTGAAGAATCTACCTCCTATTGAGAAATTATGTGAGCCTACCGCTCACCCACCTATGGTAGAGGTACACTCTCTTATAGAATTAAATGCAAGTGACATACCCCATGGTAAGCCCCCTGATCAATGTTTAAATGAGCTTGATAATTTCATTGTCAAGCAAAATCACTTTAATGAGAGGATTCAAAGCGAGTTGCATGATAATTCCCTTGCTATCAAAAGTTTGCTTGATGTTTTAAGTAGAACTGTTAATGATGTTAAAGGTCTTGTTAAGCATTTTCATATGGTTCAAACTCAACTTGAACAAATTTCTAATGTGCAATTTTTTTTCTTGCTAACAATACCAAACAAGTTGATACATAGACATATGGTATAAAGACCCGAGGTGGTACACACACCCAGGACCCCCTCTATCCAGAGGGGCATCCAAAGAGGATCGGGCAAGATTCTAAATTGTAGGAAGAAGACGTTGTCAGCTCCCTGAAGAAGAAGAAGAAACACAAGGAAGCTGACAAATCCAATGATCCCATAATTGATAAATAACCTATTGATGATCCTAATAGTATATCTATTTCCGATGCTGAAACTCAAGATGGTGCTGAACCTGATATAGATAATGAGAAGAATGATCCTCCTGAAGTACAAGAAGAAGAAGCACCCGACAAGCGCAAGAGATATAATAGAGAAGCCTTTGTTGCAAGAAGACATGGGAAGGAAAGAGTGCCAAGGGTACAGAAATCAATGCCCTTCCCAGGTAAGTCTTTCAAAACCAAAGAAGAAGAGCATTACAATAAATTTTGTGAATGGATGAAACCTCTTTTTCTTCAAATTCCTTTGACTCATGCTATTAAGTTGCCACCGTACTCGAGGTATATGAAAGATATTGTTACTAATAAAAGAAAAGTTTCTAATGAGGCAATATCTGCTATGCTTGCCAATTATTCTTTCAGTGGTAAGATTCCTGAGAAGCTTGGTGATCCAAGTATACCCACCATTCCTTGCTCCATAAAAAATAAGTATGTCTGAACTGCTTTATGTGATCTTGGTGCAGGAGTGAGTGTAATTCCTTTCTCTATTTACAAAAGGCTTTGTTTAGATAAACTAATCCCTACAGATAGCTCTCTTCAAATGGCTGATAAGTCAACGGCCGATCCTGTTGGTATTTGTGAGGATGTTCCTGTTGAAGTTTCTAATTGCTTGATCCTTACTAACTTTGTTGTGCTTGACATGCCCGAGGATGGGAGCATGTCTATCATTCTTGGTGGACCTTTTCTTAACACCGCATGTGCTATTGTTGATTGCAATAAAGGAAAGGTGACTTTCAATGTTAATGAGAAGGAGCACACGATATATTTTCCGAAGAAGATTGATAAAAGGCATGGCCTTAATTCTATTCAGAATATTGAGACCATGAAGGTTGGAGAGTGGGATTGTCCTCTACATGTGCACCACAAATACAAAACCATTATGGTGGGGACAATATCCATTAAAATAAAGGTACCATGATTGCTTTATAAGAAGTGAAACTTTTTGCTCGATATAACACCTGTTTGGTAGTAAGACTTGATCAACCTTCCTAACAAATATGTTTTATATGAGTAAAAAGAGAAGCTCGGCATGTTTTCATTTCCTTTATATTTCATCCTCCTTGCTGCACCAAAGTTTTATGTGTTTGAAGCTTCATATGTTTAACCATTGCTTCGAGCTTTCCGGAAGTTTTGCAGCTTTCGGTACTTCGATTTTTTTCAAAAGTGAAGTTGTCCGAAAAATTCCAGAAAAATTATAGTAAAAATTTCCATCAAAAAAGAGACACAGGGGAACCTGGGGCCAACCAGGGGGGCCACCCCTGGTCCAGGCGGCCAGGTGGCGCGGCCTGGCCCCTAGCCACGCCCACAGGTCGCCTTGGCCCACCTGGTCCCCTTTCTAGGTACTTCTTCTTTCCTTCTCTCTCTCTCACTCCAAAAATCTTGATTTTTCTCCTGGAGCTCGAGTTCTTGCTGTTCTTGGTGGCAAATTATGATCTCTCTCTCTACAGCCCATCATTTGCATTGAGAATTTAAGCATTTTCTCCTTGGTATGTAACTCCTCCACCCCTCCAATTAGAATTTTTATTAGTAGTCTTATTTGTGAGTATTTAGGAGTTCTTGGTGCTGTTCACATGAGCTTGCATGCATATTTAGAAATTTATTTATGAATTTTTGATGCAAGTTTAGGCATCAGGGAAGTGAGTAGAATAGTTTGCTCTAACTCATTTTGCTTAAACCTTCGTTTTTTGTCATGCACCAAAGTTTTTCGAAATGAGTTTGTTTGGAAAAGCAAAAGGATGGCTTGGGAAGAAGAGACCCGAGCCTACCGATAGACTAACTAGAGCTGCAACTTCACCTTCTACTGTGAGGACAAGTTACATTGATGATATCGTGCCACCGGAGTTGCTCCACGAGACGGACACAACACGTGCCATGGCATACCTGTGTTCAGATATCCTTGCGGCGGCAGGTATTAAGGATGAGTTTGATAACCTCTGCGTAGCTGCAGGTTTGACACATCTCCTAACACGACTTGTGCCACAATATCCAAAACTCACCTATTATTTTGTCAACTGGTTTAGATATAATGATAAAACTTCCATGATTGAATTCAGATTATATGCGGATGTCTTTACCATGTCTTTGGCGGAATTTTGTGACGTTATAACAAGGATCCGCAAGACATTGACCGGGGGAAGATCTCCAACATCTTGTTTCTGTTGGGGAACGTTGCATGGGAAACACAAATTTTCCTACGCACACGAAGACCTATCATGGTGATGTCCATCTACGAGAAGATATTTGGATCTACGTACCCTTGTAGATCGCACTGCAGGAAGCGTTAAGAAACGCGGTTGATTTAGTGGAACGTCTTCACGTCCCTCGAACCGTCCCATGAACCGTCCCGCGATCCATCCCATGATCCGTTCCGATCTAGCGCCGAACGAACGACACCTCCGTGTTCAGCACACATATAGCTCGACGATGATCTCGACCTTCTTGATCCAGCAAGCAAGACGGAGAAGTAGATGAGTTCTTTGGCAGCGTGACGATGCTCCAGTGGTGGTGATGATCTACTCCTGCAGGGCTCCGTCCGAGCCCCATAGAAATACGATCTAGGCGTAAAACCATGTGGTATTGGTTTGAGTTGCACGTGGCAAAGTTGTGTCTCAAATCAGCCCTAAACCACCAATATATATAGGAGGGAGGGGGAGGGCTAGCCTTGAGGCACAAGGCCTCAAGGTGCACCGGCCAAGGGAGGAGGAGGACTCCTCCTCCAATTCGGTTTGGGAAGGAGGAGTCCTCCTCTTCCTTCCCACCTCCCTCTTTCCTTTTTTCCTTTTATTTTCTTTTGGTATTTTCTTATGTGGCACCATGGGCCCCTTGGGCTGACTCCACCAGCCCACTAAGGACTTGTGGCGCCACCCTAGTGCATTGGGCTCACTCTCGGGTCGGTGGGGCCCTCCCGGTGACTCCCGGAAGCCATTCGTCACTCCCGGTACACTGCCAGAATTGCCTGAAACTTTCCGGTGACCAAATAAAACCATGCTATATATCAATCTTCGTTTACGGACCATTCTGGAAAACCTAGTCACGTCTCCGAACAACATTCGGTAACCACACATATAACTCAACTATACTAAAACATCATCGAACCTTAAGTGTGCAGACCCTGCGGGTTCGAGAACTATGTAGACATGCCCCGAGGCACTCCTCGGTCAATATCCAATAGCGGGACCTGGATGCCCATATTGGATCCTACATATTCTTCGAAGATCTTATCGGTTGAACCTTAGTGTCAAGGATTCATATAATCCCGTATGTCATTCCCTTTGTCCTTCGGTATGTTACTTGTCCGAGATTCAAATCATCGGTATCCGCATACCTATTTCAATCTCGTTACCGGCAAGTCTCTTTACTCGTTCTGTAATACAACATCCCGTGACTTACACTTAGTCACATTGCTTGCAAGGCTTGTGTGTGATGTCGTATTACCGAGTGGGCCCCGAGATACCTCTACGTCACACAGAGTGACAAATCCCAGTCTTGATCCATACTAACTCAATGGACACCTTAGGAGATACCTGTATAGCCCCTTTATAGTCACCCAGTTACGTTGTGACGTTTGATACACACAAGGTATTCCTCCGGTGCCAGTGAGTTATATGATCCCATGGTCATAGGAATAAATACTTGATACACATAAAATAATAGTAATAAAACGACATGATCAATATGCTACGTTCATAGTTTGAGTCTAGTCCATCACATGATTCCCGTAATGATTTGATCTAGTTATCAAGTGACAGCACTTGCATATAGTCAGAAAATCTTGACTATCATTGATCAACTGGCTAGTCAACTAGAGGCTTACTAGGGACATTGTTTTGTCTATTTATCCACACATGTATCTATGTTTTCATTCAATACAATTATAGCATGGATAATAAACGATTATCTTTAAACAGGAAATATAATAGTAACTATTTATCATTGCCTCTAGGGCATATTTCCAACAGTTTCCCCACATCAGGAATGGATGGTCCTTCACCTCGATTGAGCTGGAAAAGGTCATGATCCAGCAGCAGTTCCACAACCCCATGGAGGGGGTTGTTCCCAAAGAAGAGGAGCCTTCTTCTTGGGAGGACAGCCGAGCATTAGTTTACGCGCCCGAGGCCCCGTACGATTCTTGGAGCTACCCCTACCACCCCGGAGCCGGAGGGAGCTCCTGGAGCCCGCAGTAGCCAAGCCCAACTTAGGCCAAAAGCCTAAGCTTGGGGAGTACGTACCCTTCCCCCCTTTCATTGTTTCATCCGTTGTTTCCTTTTTAGTCTTTTTGGAGTTTTTGCATGTTCTTATTTGTTCTTTCTTTGCAAAAACAACAAAAATATTTCTCTTTTCTTTTGCTTTCGTTTAACCTTTGTAAAACCCCAAAATATTTCTTTTTCTCTCTTTAGTTTGCTTTCTTTGCAGAGTTCAGCTCACGTCCATGGTTGCAATTGCACTTGATTATATCTTTCTACGTTCGATCCTGCAAGTGACGATGCAATAATGACGAAGATCGATGTAAGGGATGCAACAAGGAAAGTCGGTATGAACTCTATTTGTTTCTACTTTTGTACATATGCATGTACTTATGATCTAGAGACCAGCTTGTAGCGAAATAGTGTTATGTTTATAATGCTTTCTCAGTAGTTCATGCTTTCTTTGTGACTAGTCTCAAATAGCTGGAGTGCATAATGTGTTATTGAAATGATTTGCATGCATTGCATTGTTCATGGTTTTTCTTATTGAAGTGGTATTTCCCTTCGGAGAGTTTTAGGATTGACTTGGCACTTGGTTACACATGTTCATGACTAGAAGTCTATCAAGCCTTGATGATGTTTTTATTTTAGAATATTATATCACTTTCATGCCCTATTCAATGTTGCTTTGTCGCTCTGCATGATTATGACCGTTATTGCTCTCTAGTTGGTCGCTTCCCCGTCTTTTGCTAGCCTTCACCTGTACTAAGCGGACTGCATGCTTGTGCATCCAAAATCCTTGAAACCAGTCGCACCATATGAGTCCACCATACCTACCTATATGCGGTATTTATGTGTCGTCCTAAGTAAATTTGCATGTGCTGTACTCTAAATCTTCAAATAAATATTTTGTTTTGTATGCCCGAATCACTCATGTAGTGACTAGGGGCTATGAGTATCTTCCATGCTAAGTGGGTTATCCTAAAGATATGTGTTGATTCACTATAATTCACGAGAAAGTGGCTGGTAACCGGGATGCCAAGTTCCATGCTCAAAAGTTAAATCAAATTTTATGAAACAAAACTCCCCTAGGATTGTTGTTTGTATGGGCGGTACCCGTGGATTCGGCCCGCCGTGGAGTGTGATCGATTGGTGGAGGGGGAGTAAAAACTTTACTATTCTGTTTGGGAACCGCCTATAATCTATTTAGCATGGAAGCTATTAAGATCTCTTAGTTGTACGTTGACAATGAAAGCATACCACCCAAATTTTTGATTCATCTTTGTTTTTAAAAGCTCAATTTCTGGCACCTATGCAAATCAATGCCTCCCTATGTGAAGGGCCTATCTATGTTACTTTACCGTAGAGTCACCCTCTTCTTATAAAAATGGCACCAACTATAGAGAGCATAATTGTCATTCTAAGTTTAATGTGCATTGTCCCAAAGTACGACATTGTCTTCTGCATGATTGTGATATTACCCATTCTGAAATATTTATTTCTAGTCTCTTTTAAGACTCTGTGGGAGCGTCTGCATTTATGTTTTGCTTCACTCATGGGGGCTAGTGAGATACCACTCTAGTATGTCCAAGTCATGTGCATTGTGATCTCGTCATGATTTTCAGTTGCATATTATTCATTCTTAGTTGTTTGAAACTCTTCACATGATTGAAGGATTGCTTCGTGCATTCACTTTGTAGCATTGATTCAATACTTGTTGGACTTGTTTGTAGTCCATGCTTATATACATCTAAGCTTGGGGGAGTTGATACGTCTCAAACATATCGACTTTTCCAAACACTTTTGCTATTGTTTTGGCCTTATTCTTCCATGATTTGAATGAAATTAACCCAGACTGACGCTGTTTTCAGCAGAGCTGCCTGTATGGTTTTCTTGTGTACAGGAAAATGGACTTTTAGGCGTCCCGGAAAATTCCAATAAAAAATATAGAAAATCCACACACCGGGAGGAACCGTCGGCCAGAAGATGGGCCAGAGGGGGCCCACCAGGCCTCCAGGTGACATCTGGGCGCCGCCTGCCCCCTGGCCGCTGATACGTCTCCAACGTATCTATAATTTTTGATGGTTTCATGCTATTATCTTGTCAAACTTTGGATGTTTTGTATGACTTTTATATATTTTTTGAGACTAACCTATTAACTCAGTGCCAAGTGCTAGTTCCTATTTTTTTCATCTTTTTTGACCCCTTTCAGAGGAGGATTTTAAATGGAGTCCAAACGGAATGAAACTGCCAAAAAGATTTTTTCTGAAACAGAAAAAGATCGGGAAGCGTGAGAATCAGGGCAGGGGGCCACCAGGGACCCCACAAGGCCCCTAGCCGCGACCACGGGGGCCCCGCGCCTCGCAGGCTTGTGGGCTCCCTGGGCCTCCTCTGCCCTAGGCCTTTCGCCTATAAATTCCCTAAATTCCCTAGCACTTTGTTTCGATTACTAATAAAAACTTTCGCAACAAGTATGTGAGTTCTTCATGACTAATCCAAGTCCATGGTATAGATGCACTTTCACCTTATTGCTAGCCTCTCTAGTGCCTCATAATTCTCGCCGGTGCACAAACCCACCAAATGCCTTCCTCAAAACAACCACCATACCTACCTACTATGGCATTTTCATAGCCATTCCGAGATATATTGCCATGCAACTCCCACCGTTCCGTCTCATGACTTGTGCCGTCACTCTCATATTGCCATTGCATGATCATAAGATAGCTAGCCAGATGTTTCAACGTCATACACCAAGCTAGACCGTTGCACATCCCAGTACAGTGCCAGAGGCATTTCCTATAGAGTCATTTCTAAGCTTTGAGCTGTGAGTAACTAAAAGTGTGATAATCATCACTATTCGAGCACTGTCCCAGGTGAGGAAATAAAAAAAGTGGCCAAAGAGCCCAAATAAAAAAAGGGAAAGAGAAAAAAAGAGAGGCCTAAGAGCCCAAATAAAAAAAGGGGAGAGAAAAAGAGAGAAGGGACAATGCTACTATCTTTTTCCACACTTGTGCTTCATAATAGCACCATGTTCTTCATGTTTGAGAGCCTCTCGTTTCGTCACTACCATATGATAGTGGGAATCTTCATTATATAACTTGGCTTGCATATTCCAATGATGGGCTTCCTCAAAATTGCCCTAGGTCTTCGTGAGCAAGCAAGTTGGATGCACACCCACTAGTTCTCCTTTTGAGCTTTCACACACTTATAGCTCTAGTGCATCCTTTGTATGGAAATCCCTACTCATTCACATTGATATCTATTAATGGGCATCTCCATAGCCTTTTGATATGCCGAGTCAATGTGACCATCTCCTCCCTTTTTGTCTCACAACCACCACCACACTCTATTCCACCTATAGTGCTATATCCATGGCTCACGCTCATGTATTGCGTGATAGTTATAAAAAGTTTGAGAAAGTAAGAGTGCGAAAACAATTACTTGGCCAATACCGGGGTTGTGCATGATTTACATTAGTTGTGTGAGGATGATGGAGCATAGCCAGACTATATGATTTCGTAGGGATAACTTTCTTTGACCTTGTTATTTTGAAAGTTCATGATTACCTTGCTTGTTTGCTTGAAGTATTATTGTTTTCATGTCAATAGCAAACTATTGTTTTGAATTTTACGGATCTGAACATTCATGTCACATGAAAGAAGTTGCAAAGCACAACTATGCTAGGTAGCATTCCACATCAAAAATTCATTCTTTATCACTTCCCTACTTGAGGACGAGCAGGAGTTAAGCTTGGGGATATTTGATACGTCTCCAACATATCTATAATTTTTGATGGTTTCATGCTATTATCTTGTCAAACTTTGGATGTTTTGTATGCCTTTTATATCTTTTTTGAGACTAACCTATTAACTCAGTGCCAAGTGGCAGTTCCTGTTTTTTCCATGTTTTTGACCCCTTCCAGAGGAGGATTTTAAACGGAGACCAAACGGAACGAAACTGCCAAAAAGATTTTTTCCGAAACAGAAAAAGATCGGGAAGCGTGAGAATCAGGGCAGGGGCCACCAGGGACCCCACAAGCCCCCTAGCCGCGGTCAGGGGGGCCCGCGCCTCCCAGGCTTGTGGGCTCCCTGGGCCTCCTCTTCCCTAGGTCTTTCACCTATAAATTCCCTAAAATCCCAGAAAAAATCAGGAGATCATCGAAAGTACTTTTCCGCCGCCGCAAGCTTCTGTCTCCTCAAGATCCCATCTGGGGCACGTTCTGGTGCCCTGCCGGAGGGGGGATTCAGATACGAAGGGCTTCTTCATCATATACCTACGGGTCCATAGCTAGTAGCTAGATTGCTTCTTTTCTCTCTTGGATCTTCAATACAAAGTTCTCCATGATCTTCATGGAGATCTATCTGATGTAATCTTCTTTTGCGGTGTCTTTGTCGAGGTCTGATTAATTGTGGATTTATGATCACATTATCTATGAATCTTATTTGAGTTTCTTCTGATCTCTCTTATGCATGATTTCATATCCTTCTAATTCTCTTCGAGTTGCGGATTTTGTTTGGCCAACTAAATCTATGATTCTTGCACTGGGAGAAGTGCTTGGTTTTGGGTTCATACCATGCGGTGACCTCACCCAGTGACAGAAGGCGTAGCGAGGGACGCGCCGTGTTGTTGCCATCAAGGGTAAAAAGATGGGGTTTTCATCATTGGTTTGAGTTTATCCCTCTACATCATGTCATCTTGCTTAAGTCGTTACTCTGTTCGTCATGAACTCAATACATCAGATGCATGCTGGATAGCGGTCGATGTGTGGAGTAATAGTAGTAGATGCACAAAGTATCGGTCTACTTGTCTCGGACGTGATGCCTATATGTATGATCATTGCCTTAGATATCGTCATGACTTTGCGCGGTTCTATGAATTGCTCGACAGTAATTTGTTCACCCATCGTAATATTTGATATTTTGAGAGAAGCCTCTAGTGAACACTATGGCCCCCGAGTCTACTCCACACCATATTTCCAGCCGTAGACTTTTTCTTCATTTCACTTTCGGCCTTTAGATCTCACTTTGCAATCAATCTTGAAGGGATTGACAACCCCTTTATAGCGTTGGGTGCAAGCTTTTTGTGTTTGTGCAGGTACTCTGGACTTCACGAGATTCTCCTACTGGATTGATACCTTGGTTCTCAAACTGAGGGAAATACTTACTGCTCCTGTGCTGCATCACCCTTTCCTCTTCAAGGGAAAAGACAACGCAAGCAAGTCTCTGTCAACGTGTCAAATTCTGGCGCTATTGTTTGAGAAGTAGCAGAAGGAATTCTGGCGCCTTTGCCGGGGATGATCAAGTCAAGAACTCATCCAAGTAAGTGTCGCAAACTCATCTCTTGCATTTACTTTGTTTGCCAGTTGCCTCTCGTTTTCCTCTCCCCCACTTCACCAATTTTCCTTTTTCGTTTGACTTTTTCGTTCGCCTTTTCGTTCGCCCTTTTTCTCGCTTGCTCTTTGTTTGCTTGTGTGATTGCTTGCTCGCAAAAGTCACCATGACTGAAAACAGCAAACTTTGTGACTTCTCGAATACTAATAATAATGATTTTATTAGTACTCCGATTGCTCCCGCCACTAGTGCGGAGTCATACGAAATCAATGCCGCTTTGCTGAATCTTGTTATGAAAGAGCAATTTTTCGGCCTTCCTAGTGAAGATGCCGCATCCCATCTTAATATCTTCATAGAGCTTTGCGATATGCAAAAGAAGAAAGATGTGGATAATGATGTGATTAAATTGAAGCCTTTTCCTTTCTCGTTGCGAGAACGAGCAAAAACTTGGTTTTCGTCTTTGCCCAAAAATAGTATCTATTCTTGGGATAAGTGAAAGATGCTTATATATCCAAGTATTTTCTGCCGGCTAAGATTATCTCTCTCCGTAATGATATCATGAATTTTAAGCAACTTGATCATGAACACGTTGCACAATCTTGGGAGAGAATGAAATTGATGATTAGGAATTGTCCCGCTCATGGCTTGAGTCTTTGGATGATTATAGAAATCTTCTACGCTCGCTTGAATTTCGCTTATAGAAATATCTTGGACTCCGCCTCAGGTGGAACGTTCATGGAAATCACGTTAGGAGAAGCCACGAAACTCCTAGACAATATCATGACGAACTACTCTTAGTGGCACACTGAAAGGTCACCTACTAGTAAGAAAGTACACGCTCTAGAAGAAATTGACTCGTTGAGTGCTAAGATGTGTGAGTTAATGAATTTGGTCGCTAGTAGAAGTGCTCCTTTAGATCCTAATGATATGCCCTTGTCTTCTTTGATTGAGAGTAGCAACGCTAGCTTGGACGTTAATTTTGTTGGTAGGAATAATTTTGGCAACAATAATGCTTTTAGAGGAAACTATGTTCCTAGGCCTTTTCCTAGTAACTCCTCTAATAACTTTGGCAACTCCTACAACAATACTCATGGAAATTGCAATAGATTACCCTCTAATCTAGAGAGTAATATCAAAGAGTTTATCAACTCGCAATTTTTTTTCAATCCGTCCATAGAGGAAAAACTACTCAAAATTGACGATTTGGCTAAGAGCGTTGATAGAATGTCTAGTGATATTGATGCTTTTAAAGTTAGATGTGATCCTACCAAGATCAATATGGATGAAACTTTGAAAGCTATCCGTGTTTCCATGATTGAGAGCAAAGAAAGAACCGCCCAAATTCGTGCTAGACATGAATGGCTTAAAAAGGTGTGTTCTCGTGATAAGAATCACGAAGATCTTAAAGTGCTTGGTGTGACTCCCATTGAATCTTTGTTTTCTTGTGTCAAACGTAATGATGAAGGCGATGGATATGAATCCACTTTGGTTGAAAAACACCCCAATGATTCGGAGTCCATCTATCTTGATGCTAAAAGCATTGAAAGTGGAGTAGAAGATATTAAAACTTTGAGTAGTAATGAAATTACTACTTTGGATTTCAAGGAATTCAATTATGATAGTTGCTCCTTGATTGAATGCATTTCCTCGATGCAATCCTTGCTAAACTCTCTGCACGCTTATAGCCAAAACAAGACCTTTACCGATCATATCGTCGAAGCCATGATAAAATCTCTTGAAGAGAAACTTGAACTGGAAGTCTCTATCCCTATAAAGCTTCATGATGAGTGGGAACCTACTATCAAAATCAAAATAAAAAACTATGAATGCAATGCTTTGTGTGATTTGGGTGCTAGTGTTTCCGCGATTCCAAAATCTTTATGTGATGTTCTCGGTTTTAATGAGATTGAAGAGTGTTCTCTTAATTTGCATCTTGCGGATTCTACTGTCAAGAAACCCATGGGAAGGATCAATGATGTTCTTATTATTGCAAATAGGAACTATGTACCCGTAGATTTCATTGTGCTTGACATTGATTGCAATCCTACATGCCCTATTATTCTTGGTAGACCTTTCCTAAGGACTATCGGTGCCATCATCAATATGAAGGAAGGGAATATTAGATTTCAATTTCCTTTAAAGAAGGGCATGGAGCACTTTCCTAGAAATAAAATAAGATTGCCTTATGAATCCATGATGAGGGCCACTTATGGTTTGAGCACCAAAGACGACGATACGTGATTCTATCACCTTATGCCTAGCAAAGGGCGTTAAACAATATCGCTTGTTGGGAGGCAACCCAATGAATTTATTTCCTTTTCTTTCTGTTTTGTTGTGTCCACACTATCATAATTATGTTATGATTGTGTTTTTTTGTGTTTGAGCCAAGCAAAACCTTTATGATTAGTCTTGGTAATGGTTGATTGATCCTGCTGGAAAAAGACAGAAACTTTTCGCTCAGGAGATGATATTTCGTTTTTATTCAGAAAGAGCTTTTGAGTTGATTATTTTTGCTGCTGGTTGATATGACTTTTGCCCAGGCAGTCGTTAGTTTTCATAATTTTTGAGGTAACAGAAGTATACGAAGTATACAGATTGCTACAGACTGGTCTGTTTTCGACAAATTCTGTTTTTGTTGAGTTGGTTGCTTGTTTTGATGAAACTATGGTTAGTATCGGGGGGGTACTAGCCATGGGAAAGTGAGAAGACAGTATCCCAACACCAATATAAATAGAAATCAAGATTTCTACAGTACCTAAAGAGGTGGTAGTTTGTTTTCTTGTGCTAATGATATCATGAGTTTGTGTTTAAGTTTTGTGTTGTGAAGTTTTCAAGTTTTGGGTGATATTCTCACGGACAAAGAGATAAGGAGAGGAAAGAGCTCAAGCCTGGGGATGCCCAAGGCATCCCAATCCAAATTCAAGGACACCAAAAAGCCTAAGCTTGTGGATGCCCCGGGAAGGCATCCCCTCTTTCGTCTTCAATCCATCGGTAACGTTACTTGGAGCTATATTTTTATACACCACATGATATGTGTTTTGCTTCGAGAGTCTTGTATCTTAGGAGTCTTTGTCTTTTCTTTTTGTTGTGTCACAATCATCCTTGCTGCACACCTTTAGAGAGAGACATGCACTCATCATGATTTTGCTAGAATTCTCATTGTGCTTCACTTATATCTTTTGAGCTAGATAATTTTGCTCTATGTGCTTCACTTAGATCTTTTAGAGCACAGCGGTGCGTGACTTGCTAGTTGGCTTATGCTATGAAAGTAGTCCCAAAGGTGATAGGTATCCAAAGAGGATACAAAAACCTCCATCTTCAGGTGCATTGAGTAGAAAGAGAAGTCTTGATTCCTCTTAATTAGTTTTGAGACGTGGATTTGGTACTACTAAGAGTTATGTTAGTAGGGTGTTGCGAATGTAGAAATACTTGTGTTGAAGTTAGTGATTCCCGTAGCATGCACGTATGGTGAACCGCTATGTTAGGAAGTCAGAGCATAATTGATCTATTGATTGTCATCCTTTGTGTTGAGGTCAGGATCGCGCCATGGTTGACACCTACCAACCCTTCCCCTAGGAGTATGCGTTTAGCACTTTGTTTCGATTACTAATAAAAACTTTCGCAACAAGTATGTGAATTCTTCATGACTAATGTTAGTCCATGGTATAGGTGCACTTTCAGCTTCCACCATTGCTAGCCTCTCTAGTGCCGCGCAAATCTCGCCAGTGCACAAACCCACCAAATGCCTTCCTCAAAACAGCTACCATACCTACCTACTATGGAATTTTCTTGGCCATTCCGAGATATATTGCCATGCAACTCCCATCGTTCCGTCTCATGGCTTGTGCCGTCACTCTCATATTTCCATTGCATGATCGTAAGATATCTAGCGAGATGTTTCAACGTCATACGCCAAGCTAGATCGTTGCACATCCCGATACACTACCGGTGGCATTTCCTATAGAGTCATTTCTAAGCTTTGAGCTGTGAGTAACTAAAAGTGTGATGATCATCACTATTAGAGCATTGTCCCATGTGAGGAACTAAAAAAAGAGGCCAAAGAGCCCAAATAAAAAAAAGGGAAAGAGAAAAAAGAGAGGCCTAAGAGCCCAAATAAAAAAAAGGGGAGAGAAAAAGAGAGAAGGGACAATGCTACTATATTTTTCCACACTTGTGCTTCATAATAGCACCATATTCTTCATGTTTGAGAGCCTCTCCTTTTGTCACTACCATATGCTAGTGGGAATCTTCATTATATAGCTTGGCTTGTATATTCCAATGATGGGCTTCCTCAAAATTGCCCTAGGTCTTCGTGAGCAAGAAAATTGGATGCACACCCACTAGTTCTCCTTTTGAGCTTTCACATACTTATAGCTATAGTGCATCCTTTGTATGGCAATCCCTACTCATTCACATTAATATCTATTAATGGGCATCTCCATAGCCTTTTGATATGCCGAGTCAATGTGACCATCTCCTCCCTTTTTGTCTCACAACCACCACCACACTCTATTCCACCTATAGTGCTATATCCATGGCTCACGCTCATTTATTGCGTGATAGTTATAAATTTTTTGAGAAAGTAAGAGTGTGAAAACAATTACTTGTCCAACACCGGGGTTGTTCATGATTTACATTAGTTGTGTGAGGATGATGGAGCATAGCCAGACTATATGATTTTGTAGGGATAACTTTCTTTGGCCTTGTTATTTTGAAAGTTCATGATTACCTTGCTAGTTTGTTTGAAGTATTATTGTTTTCATGTCAATAGAAAACTATTGTTTTGACTCTTACGGATGTGAACATTCATGTCACATGAAAGAAGTTGCAAAGGACAACTATGCTAGGTAGCATTCCACATCAAAAATTCATTCTTTATCACTTCCCTACTCGAGGACGAGCGGGAGTTAAGCTTGGGGATGCTTGATACGTCTCCAACATATCTATAATTTTTGATGGTTTCATGCTATTATCTTGTCAAACTTTGGATGTTTTGTATGCCTTTTATCTCTTTTTTGAGACTAACCTATTAACTCAGTGCCAAGTGCCAGTTCCTGTTTTTCCATGTTTTTGACCCCTTTCAGAGGAGGATTTTAAACAGAGTCCAAACGGAATGAAACGGCCAAAAAGATTTTTTCCGAAACAGAAAAAGATCGGGAAGCTTGAGAGTCAGGGCAGGGGGCCACCAGGGACCCCACAAGCCCCCTAGCCGCGGCTAGGGGGCCCGCGCCTCCCAGGCTTGTGGGCTCCCTGGGCCTCCTGTGCCCTAGGTCTTTCGCCTATAAATTCCCTAAAATCCCAGAAATAATCAGGAGATCATCGAAAGTACTTTTCCGCCGCCGCAAGCTTCTGTCTCCGCAATATCCCATCTGGGGCCCTTTCTGGTGCCCTGCCGGAGGGGGGATTCGGATACGGAGGGCTGCTTCATCAACACCATGACCTGTGCAATGATGCGTGAGTAGTTCACCATAGACCTACGGGTCCATAGCTAGTAGCTAGATGGCTTCTTCTCTCTCTTGGATCTTCAATACAAAGTTCTCCATGATCTTCATGGAGATATATTCGATGTAATCTTCTTTTGCAGTGTGTTTGTCGAGGTCCAATTAATTGTGGATTTATGATCAGATTATCTATGAATCTTATTTGAGTTTCTTCTGATCTCTCTTATGCATGATTTCATATCCTTGTAATTCTCTTCGAGTTGTGGGTTTTGTTTGGCCAACTAGATCTATGATTCTTGTAATGGGAGAAGTGCTTGGTTTTGGGTTCATACCGTGCGGTGACCTCACCCAGTGACAGAAGGGGTAGCGAGGCACGCATCGTGTTGTTGCCATCAAGGGTAAAAAGATGGCGTTTTCATCATTGGTTTGAGTTTATCCCTCTACATCATGTCATCTTGCTTAAGGCGTTACTCTGTTCGTTATGAACTCAATACACTAGATGCATGCTGGATAGCGGTCGATGTGTGGAGTAATAGTAGTAGATGCAGAAAGTATCGGTCTACTTGTCTCGGACGTGATGCCTATATGTATGATCATTGCCTTAGATATCGTCATGACTTTGCGTGGTTCTATCAATTGCTCGACAGTAATTTGTTCACCCACCGTAATACTTGCTATTTTGAGAGAAGCCTCTAGTGAACGCTATGGCCCCTGGGTCTACTCCACACCATATTTTTAGCCTTACACTTTTTCTTCGTTTCACTTTCCGCCTTCAGATCTCACTTTGCAATCAATCTTGAAGGGATTGACAACCCCTTTATTGCGTTGGGTGCAAGCTCTTTGTGTTTGTGCAGGTACTCTGGACTTGACGAGATTCTCCTACTGGATTGATACATTGGTTCTCAAACTGAGGAAAATACTTACTGCTCCTGTGCTGCATCACCCTTTCCTCTTCAAGGGAAAAGCCAACACAAGCAAGTCTCCGTCAACGTGTCAAATTCTGGCGCTGTTGTTTGAGAAGTAGCAGCCGCGCCAGGAGGCCGCCTGGGTGGGGCCCACCTCCTCTAGTGCCCTACCTTGGCTCCTATTTTTACCCTGATGAAGAAATCCCAAAACAAAAGTCATTTTGCAAGTTCTCGATTCGGAGCCGCCGCCACCCTCGTTTCTTCTCTGGGAGAGCTACTGTGGAGGCTGCCTTGGCCTCCGGAGAGGGGAAATCATCGCCATAATCATCAACATCACCACTCCATCACCCTTCCATGGCTTCCCCCATCATGTGTGAGTAATTCCCTGCTGTAGGTGAAGGGGTTGGTAGGGATTGGATGAGTTAGATCATGTAATAGTTCGTCGGATTGTTGGGGGCATGCTGCCTATCATCTACTATGGTGTATATCATCTTTGCAACTACTTGTTACTCTGAATGCTTGTCACTTTGGGCCCGAGTGCCATGATTTCAGATCTGAAGACCCTATGTTTTCAGGAATATATTTGTGTTCTTGATCCTATCTATGAGTAGTATGCACTATTATAATCCGGAACCGGCGATCCCAATGGTGACAACTTGGGACACCAAAGGGGATAGACTATAGTTTGAGGATTCCACGTATCCACTGATTTTTAGTGCTTTGTTCCGGTGCTCTTTGATAGGAGCACCTTAATCTCCATAAGTTCCTTTTGGCCCCGTTGGTAGCGGGATGGTAGGACAAAAGATGTTGTGCAAGTTCTTGTTGCAAGCACGCACAACTACCTTGGGATACATGCCTAATGTTTGATATTTGCCTAAATGATGATTACTTTTCTATGTGCCTTGCCCCAAGTTAAATACATGATATCTCTCATCCATGACCAACCATCCATCTCCCTAGCCTCCATTGTTTTAATCCAGCTAGTTACAAATTGCTTTACTTTAGCTGTTTTACTTTCGTTGCTTTGTCACCATTATTTCCGTTGCCACAATCACTTCCATATCACCGTTGCTACTAATATTTCGTTGCTAAGCAAGTATTTTTCAGGTGCGGTTGAATTGACAACTCAACTCTTAAAGCTTATAAATATTCTTTGGCTCCCCTTGTGTCGAATCAATAAATTGGGTTATCTTACCCGCGAAGACTGTTGCGATCCCCTACCCTTGTGGGTTATAAGGTTCCCACCCTTAGGGTTTCCCTCCCTAAGGGTGCGACATGCCTAGATGTCTTTGGGCGGCGGCCAAGGTGGTGGAGGCGCCCTAGGGTGGGCCTTGAGGACCAAGGTGGCCTCCCCACGCTTAGCGTTTGCCCCCTCCACCCCTTGCTGCGCCTAGGGCTCATTTTGGAGGCGCACCAGCCCACTTAGGGCCTGGTTCCGACACACTCTTGGCCCATGTAGCAACTTGGGGCTGGTTGCCCTTGCCGGTGGATCCCCGGAACCCTTCTGGTGGTCCCCATACATTACCGGCGTCAACCGAAACACTTCCGGTGACCAAATCTTCACTTCCTATATATGAATCTTTACCTTTGGACAATTCCAGAACTCCTCGTGACGTCCGGGATCTCATCCGGGACACCGAACAACCTTCAGTAACCACGTACACTATTCCCCTATAACCCTAGCGTCATCGAACCTTAAGTGTGTAGACCCTACAGGGTCAGGAAGCATGCAGACATGACCGAGACACGTCTCCGGTCAATAACCAACAGCGGGGTATGGATATCCATGTTGGTTCCTGCATGTTCCTTGATGATCTCAACGGATGAACCACAATGTCAGGGATTCTATCAGTCCTGTATGCAATTCCCTTTGTCTACCGGTATGATACTTGCCCTAGATTCGATCATCGGTATCCCTATACCTCGTTCAATCTCGTTACCGACAAGTCTCTTTACTCGTTTCGTAACACATCATCCCGTGGCTAACTCCTTAGCCACACTGAGCTCAATATGATGTTGAATTACCGAGTGGGCCCAGAGATACCTCTCCGTCACACGGAGTGAGAAATCCCAGTCTCGATTCGTACAACCCAACAAACACTTTCGGAGATACCTGTAGTGCACCTTTATAATGTTGTGATGTTTGATACACCCAAATCACTCCTACGGTATCCGGGAGTTGCACAATCTCATGGACTAAGGAAATGATACTTGACATTAGAAAAGCTTTAGCAGACAAACAACATGATCTAGTGCTATTCTTAGGATTGGGTCTTGTCCATCACATCATTCCCCAATGATGTCATCCCGTTATCAATGACATCCAATGTCCATGATCAGGAAACCATGATCATCTATTGATCAATGAGCTAGTCACTAGAGGCTCACTAGCGACACATTGTGATCTATATATTCACACATGTATTACGGTTTCCGGTTAATAGAATTATAGCATGAATAATAGACAATTATCATGAACTAGGAAATATAATAATAACCACTTTATTATCGCCTCTAGGGCATATTTCCAACACGGACGTGGCTTAACAGCCTGCCAGCTGGCAGCGTCAACACCTGGGTTGACTTCGAAGAGGCCTTTGTTCGCAACTTCACCGACACTTACAACGCCCTGGCCGCCCCCATGAGCTAGCCATGTGCATCTAGAAGCCCGACGAGCCCCTCCGTGACTACATCACGCGTTGGACAAAGTTGCGCAACTCCCGCGAAGGGGTGCATGAGATATAGGCCATTCAGTACTTCATCGAAGGCTGCCGAGACGTCACCCTTCTCAAGCACAAGCTCATGCGCTCCAAGCCTACATCCTTGGTGGCACTCATGGACAAGGCAGACAAGTACGCTACCGCCGACTCTGCGATGCGGATCAAGGTCAGCATGACGGACAAACCCGTCCCACCGCCTGCTACAACTCGGCAGGCTGGCGACAACCGAGGCGGGCAAAACAACAAGCGCAAGGCGGATCAGCAAGACCCGCGGCCTGGGAGCAAGCAGGTGGTGAACGTAGAGGAAGAGCAGTCGGCTACGCAAGCCGACGCTCAGCGACAATGGACCGAAAACAATGCCTGGCATCCCAAGCTCACCTTCGAGCAGATGCTCGACGCACCCTGCAAAATGCACACCGGGGCAAAGCCGGCCACCCACACGCTCCAGCAGTGCAGCTTCTTGCAGCGTCTGGCCTGGGGCGAGGGTTTGCCGGCTCGCTCGGGTCCGGCTCCTCGAGCTCCGTCTCCTATGCCAGGTACAGCTCCAGTTCCACCGCCACCCAATGATGGCCGTCTCCACGATCAGTTCCCCGATCCGGACGGGGCCAACGACGTCTTCACCAGCTAGGGCGACGACAAGCACAGGCAGCGTCACCGCTGGCATGAGGTGAATGCCACAGTCCCCTCGGTTCCTCAATACATGCATTGGTCCGAAAAGCCAATTACATGGAGCGGGGCAGACCATCCCTCGTTGATGCCGAACCCCGACACATACGCGTTCGTCCTCGATCCCACCATCGCTTCCAAGAGACTCACCTGCCGGTTCTCACGGGTGCTGGTCGATGGCGGTAGCAGCATCAACATCCTCTACCGCGACACCCTGCTCTAGGTTGGGCTCAAGGAGACGGACCTGCAACTGACCAGGACTGTCTTCCACGACATTGTGCCAGGACAGTCTTGCTCGCCCATTGACAAAATCCAGCTGGACGTCCTCTTTGGCGACAAGGCACACTTCCGTCGTGAGCCGATCTACTTTGAGGTGGTGAACCTTGATAGCCCCTACCATGCACTACCGGGCAGGCTAGTGCTCGCCAAGTTCATGGCGATCCCCCATTACGCTTACCTCAAGATGAAGATGCCTCGGCCCAAGGACATTATCACTGTTGTCGGCGACTACAAGAAATCGGTTGAGTGCGCACGCGACAGCAGCCGACTGGCCGAGGCGCTGGTAATTGCTTAGGAGAGGAGGAAGCTTGACCGGCTCGTGGCTCAGGGCACCGAGCAGCCGGCCGTGCCAACTCCCCCGTCCGAGTCGGCCAGCTAGTCCACGTACGAGCCGTCCAAGGAAACCAAGCAAGTGCCACTCGACCCGGCCAACCCCAAGAAGTGCGTCACCATCGGCGCCAACCTCAGCCCCAAATAGGAAGGCGAGCTCGTCGTCTTCCTCCGTGAGAATCGAGATATCTTTGCATGGTCCCCCAAGGACATGCGAGGAGTCCCGAGGAAGTACACCGAGCACAAGCTTCATGCACAGCCAGATGCAAAGCCGGACAAAGAACATTTGTGCTGCTTCGCTGAGCGGAAGCGGCGCACAATCGGAGAAGAGATCGCCCGGACGCTTGGAACCGGCTTCATCATGGAAGTTTTCCACACGAACTGGCTGGCCAACCCAGTCCTCGTGCTGAAGAAAAACAAAACATGGCGCATGTTCATCGACTACACAAGTCTGAATAAGGCGTGTACGAAGGACCCTTTCGCCCTGCCACAGATAGATCAAGTGATCGACTCCACGGCCGGCTGCGATTTGCTGTCCTTTCTGGACGCCTATTTCGGCTAGCACCGGATCAAGCTGGACCCGGCCGACCAGCTTAAGACCTCCTTCATCACCCCTTCGGACCTTACTGCTACACGACGATGACGTTCGGCCTAAAGAATGCAGGCACCACCTTCCAGCGCTGCATGCAACAATGCGTCCTGCCACAAATTGGCAGTAACATACACGTCTACGTCGACGACAGCATCATCAAAACCAAGAAGCATTTCAGTCTCCTTGACGATCTGCGGGATACTTTCTCCAACCTGTGCTTGTACAAGATCCGGCTCAATCCGGAGAAGTGCGTCTTCAGAGTTCCAGCCGGCAAGCTCCTAGGTTTCTTCGTGTCGGTGCGCGACATCGAAGCCAACCCCGAGAAGAGTAGAACCATCGAGCGCATGGCCAAGCCGGCTCGACTCCTCGACGTCCAAAATTTAGCCGGCTGCCTGGCATTTCTCAGCCGGTTCATCAGCCGGCTGGGCGAGAAGGCGCTGCCACTCTACCAGCAGATGAAGAAGACAACCAAATTCGAGTGGAATGATCAGGTAGACGAAGCATTCCGCGACCTCAAGCGCGTGATCTCCAGCACACCCATCTTCGTCGCACCGGCTTAGAGGGAACCATACTCATCTACATCGCGGTAACCACACGCGTGGTCAATGTCTTCTTGGTGGTGGAGCAAAAGGAGGAGGGTCGGGTGCTGCTGGTTCAGTGCCCTGTCTACTATGTGAGCGAAGTCTTATTCACCTCCAAGCAAAACTACCCCCACTACAAAAAGATGTGCTATGGCATGTACTTTACCGCCAATAAGCTAAAGATATACTTCCAGGAGCACACCATTACGGTGGTGAGCAGGGCTCCACTTTCAGAAATCAGGGGCAACCATGATGCCATGGGCTGGATTCCAAGTGGTCCATCTCCATGGCCGACCATGACAACCACTACAAGTCACGCACCGCCATTAAGTCTCAGGTGCTGGATGATTTCCTCGTCGACTGGACCGAGACCCAGTCCCAGGCACCGCCTCCTAACTCCACGCATTGGTGGATGCACTTCGATGGCTCCAAAATGCGGACCGGTTTGGGAGCCGGCATCGTCCCGTCGTCCCCGAAAGGGGACCAGCTCAAATATGCTCTCCAAATCCACTTCACGGCCTCCAACAACATCACCGACTACGAGGCACTCGCACACGGCCTTTGGCTTTCCAGAGTGATCGACATCCGGTGAATTCTTTGCTTCGTCGACTCCGACCTCGTGGTGCAGCAAGTTTCTGGTGAATGGGACGCCAAGGACGCCAACATGGCCAGCTACCGCTTCCTCATCCAGCAGCTCAGTGGCCGGTTCGAGGGCCGCAAATTCCATCATGTACCCCGAGCGGACAACAAGGTGGTAGATACGCTAGCAAAAATCAGCTCCATGAGGCAGGCAATTCCAGCCGGCGTTTCCCTCGAGCAGCTGCACAAGCCTTCCATCAAGCAGTCTCCGGAGTTGTCATCAATCTTCGTGCGTGCAGACCCGACCGGCCCGATGACTTTGGGTCCGGAGATCCTACCGGCTTCATCAACTCCGCCGGCTCCGCCCACTCCGTCGGCTATGACGAACCTCGAACCTAGTCGACTCAACACCGAGTGGGTGGCCGTCATGGAAGTCAATTGCATGCCGGCTGCTACATCGGCACCAGAGACAGGAGGTCTCTTATCCAGGACTACAACGACAAACTCGGAGGCTACATCTTCCCCTGGCCTTCAGGCTGAACCAGAGACGTCTCTATGTCGGCTCCCACGTGGGCCCAACCCATCTCGGCTTTCCTCCTTCGCGGGAGCTCCCTCCCGACGAGGCAGGGGCACGGCAGATCCAACGCCGATCTCTCGCCTACGCCATCATTAATCGCGAACTGGTTCAACACAGTGCAATTGGCATATTTCAATGCTGCGTCGAACCAAAGAAAGGAAAAGAAATTCTCAAGGACATGCATCAGGGAGAGTGGAGGCATCACGCCGCCTCCAGAACCCTGGTGTCCAAGGCGTTTTTCTAGGCATTCTACTGGCCGACAACTGTGGAAGAGGCCACAACCCTAGTCGACAAGTGTGAAGGATGCCAACAGTTCAGCATGCAAAGCCACTTGACGGCCACGGCTCTCAAGACCATCCCCATCTCGTGGCCCTTTGCCGTCTGGGGGCTAGACATGGTAGGGCCATTCTACAAGTTCACTAAGTGGATCGAGGTCAGGCCTATCAAGAAGCTTGACGGTCCTGCGACCGTTAGGTTCATCAAGGACATCACCGTTCGCTACGACGTCCGCCACGACACCACCACTGACAATGGCACCAACTTCAGCAAAGGAGCAATGGTGTTTTTTTGCACCAAGGAGGGCATCCGGCTTGATCTAGCATCGCTCGCGCACTCGCAGTCAAACGGCCAGGCGGAAAGGGAAAAAGGCCTCATCTTGGCTGTCATCAAGCCAAGACTTGTGGCGCCGCTCATCAGGTCAGCCGGCAACTAGATCGAGGAATTGCGGCTGTGTTGTGGAGCCTCCGCAGCACGCCGAACCAGTCAAATGGCTTCACACCATTCTTCCTTGTCTATGGGTCTGAGGAGGTTATCCCCATGGATGTCGAGTTCGACTTGCCGCGCGTTACCCTATACACGGAGGGAGATGCAAGGGAGGCAAGAGTAGACGGCGTCGATTTTCTCGAGGAAGCATGAGAGCTGGCCCTGAGCCGAACGGCCATCTACAAGCAGAAGCTGAGACACTACCACAACAAAAGGATCAGACCCCTATCTTTTTGTTAGGGGGACCTGGTACTTAGAAGAATCCAACGAACGTCTGGCCAACACAAGCTATGTTCCCCATAGGAGGGACCTTTTATCATCAGGAAGGCGCTGTGCAACAATGCATACTATCTAATAGACGCTCAGAAGCCGCAGAAGCGCAAGAGAGACGCCTCCTGTGAGGAAATAGAGCGTCCTTGGAATGCGGCACTGCTTCGCCCGTTCTACTGCTAGAACAAGAGAGAGAAATGTGTAGACATGTATCCTTTACCCTTTTGGGATTCAATGAATGCAACGAGTGCCTCAAGCCAACACTTGGGGCATACCTTTTCGATTTCGTAAAAGAGTTATCATTGTAAGAGTAAGCTCCTCGATCCGACTCCTCGAGCTCGGGGGCTTGCTAGCCGACCCGAACTAACTCCCTAGTCGTAGTCGAACATATGATGCGTGTCGAGCCAAAACACTTACCACCCCGTGCAACCTATAGACCGGCTCCCGTCTGTTCGACCAGCGGGACTATGGGACGGAAGGCCGGCTACATACAAAGTTCGACTATGAAGGGGTTGTCGGCTCGTGTTGGTTTGATCGTTCCCGATCTTCATTTCTAGCCGGCCTCTGCTGACTTGTTCGAAGTCTAAGTATCCACGCGGCTTCGAGAAGTACAAGGCTGATACCCCCGAAGGCAGAAGCCCCGTCCCAGTCACAGACCGGCTCTCGGCTGTCGGACTGGCAGGGTGGAAGATGGAAGGGGCAAGCTTTTGGGTGGATGGAAGCCAAGGGGTAACAAAAGACAGAAAAGCGAGTCGGCAAGCACAGCCTTCGCACGCGCAATTAAGACAAACAACCATGTGTTACACAAAAGCATGCAAAGTTCCACGACCAAGGTTCATTACATTACACCCCCAGTGGGTGGAACTGCTGAATTAACAAGAAACGTAGGAAATAGAAAAAACTTCAGTCGGTGGCGGCTCCACCCTTGGCTCCAGCATCGCTCGCAGCAGCGGAGGTCGATGCGTCGTCGTCCGCTCGGGCGCCTTTGGCATCGCCCTTCACGGCCGAGCTGCCACCTGCGGTGGAGTCAGCGTAGGCTTTGTCGCTAGAGTCGCCGTCCTCGAAAGTCGTCTCATCAGAGCCACCATCGGGATCGAGAGGGCTAGCGGGTAGCGGTTTGCTCGGATCAGATCTCCTTCAGCCCTCCATTCTGCGGTGTACTCGTTCCACACGGTGAAGGATGCGATGTCACTGGCTCGCACCTGCAGCTAATCCTCGAAGGCGGCCAACTCCGCTTCCATGCCGGTGCGCTACGCTGTGAGCAGTCTCAAGTCAAGGTTGTAATACCATGACTTGGCAAGCCGAAGCGCCATATACGCCCCGGGTCGCGCTGCTGATGCGCGCCAGGCATCCAGCAGGGAGCTCCTCCTTCGAGCCATCGGGACAGCCTGCTCATCGACACTGGTTCCACCGCGTCCGACCAGAGGGCATTCACCATCGCCAGTCCGGCATCCTGGAGCCGGGTTAGGGACCACGCCAGCTCCTGCAGGCAGGCCTTGGCGGCAATGGCTTCCTCATCTATGGTCCAACCGGCGTCGACCCTCACCTCGGCACCTGTGGCTCGTCGTTCTTCATGATGGGCCTCCACAGCCGCATCCGCTGCCTCCCGTGTCCCTGAAAAGTGGCCCGGGGGGCAATGGCGGGGGCACGACATGAGGAAAGGGAAAAAAGAGGAGACATAATCGACAACAGAAAGACAAAATAAGCCAGGGATGACTCACTGGTGAGAAAGGATCTTGACTTCGCCCGCTTCTTCTTCAAGCTCGCAATCCTGGGTCGCATACTCCTAGATCTGACGGGCAAGCTCGTCTCTTGCGGTCTGTGCCGCCTCGACCTCCTTCACCAGTTGGGCGTCCTTGTCTTTCAAGGATGCATCCTGCTGCGCCTTCTCATCAAGGCGTAACTTCTCCAAACGTTCTAGCTCGACGGTATGGGAGGCCTCCTTCTGCGACAGGGCATCGTGGTGGGCAGTGCGCAACTTCTCCAACTCCGCATGATGGGCCGCCTCGCAGTCCTTCTTCTCCGTCCGGAGAAGCTATATATCGTGGCGCAGCTGGGCTCCCTCATCACGCAAGGCGTCGCGCTCTGGGACGACTCGGTCTAGCCAGCCCTGAAGGTCACCTAGTTGTCCCTCAGGCTCTTGGAGCTGGTTCAATAGCGCATTGTGGGCTTGCGCTAGGTCGTCGTGGTGCTCCTGCGAAGCAAGAAAGCAAAAGATTAGCCGCGAATGAGATTTGTCCCGACGGATTTCCAACCGGCCTGACTCTCGGGGGCTACACCGAGTGGGTGCGCTTGTGCGTCCCACTGAAATAAAAGGAAGAAATAGCTTCCACGAGTGAGACTCGAGCCGGCGAACTTTCAGCCGACTCGACTTTCGAGGGCTACACCTAGTGGGTGCGCTTGCGCGCCCCCACTGGAACAAGAAGAGAAGAAGAAAACTCTCAACAAAGGTATGCGGGGATTGAAAACTTACTACAACCCACCGCTCAAGGCAGTTCAGATCTTCCCGGGCCAGCTGGGCTGCGTGTGCCACCTTCTCGCGGCTGCGAGTAAACGATGCGACTAGCATGGGAACCCCGCTCAATGTCGTACTGGGAGGTAGGCTCACGCGGCCCGTTCTGGCCGTGCTCTAGGACTCCATGGGTCGGCTCTCGGAGAGGGGGCCGGCTCCGGAGGCGGACGAGGCACGGTCGGACACAACTATGGTGCCGTCTCCTGGCGGTGCGCTCCTAGTCGGCTCCTTCAAGGCGTCGGCCCGACGGGGCACTTGCGCAACGGGAGCTTTGGTCCGCAGGGCATTGTCCTTCACCATAAGGGCCATCTCGCCCGAGGCTTAGGCTTCACCACCGGGGATCTCCATCCTTGGCAACGGGCTCTCGACCCCTGGCGCATCCGTCGGCGCCTCTCGTGCAACGTCCAGCCCGAAGTCGGGTGCGTCGCGCGTAGCATCAAGCTTCTCTGGTGCTCCGAAAGGCTCTGGCCCTGCGTCTTTGGCGGCTTCGGTTACGCTCATGCTGGTGCGCGTCTGCTCGCCGGTCCGCGCATCCACGTCCCTCCGTGAGTCGGGGTCGTGCCTCGTCTTGGACCGCCTCTCCTGGGTAGGCGGTTTCTGAGAGGGGTCAACCGCTCACTTTTCGGGGTGGTTCCGGCCTACGGCAGCCTGGAAAGGCCGCCTCTTGCCACAGGCGGCGCTCTTGTTCGAGCCGCGCCTTCCTTGCCGCATCCGCTTCGGCCCAGGCGACCTGCTCCTCCTTGGCGGAGGCATTATCCACCATCGCCGTCTAGGTAGCCCTGCTTATCGTATCCCGATGAGTGAGGGTCTCCTACCAAAGAGACAAGAACAAAGTAAAGAGATAGAGGATGTGGCTGCTCACTCGACGACGACGGGAATTGGCCGTCTGCTGATCCCGACAAGGCCGACTCGTGGCTTCTTAGAACCATCTCCGCGGCCCCCACGGGGGGTCCTGCCGTGGCATGCTTGGGAACCGGCTTGGCGGCAACGGCCTGCTTGCCTTTCCTCCGCGCTCCTTCATCGTCCTCAGCCTTCTCGTGAGCAGCTCGACGTTGCCGTCTCCCGGGTGGACTGGAGACGTCCTCTAGCTCTTCCAGGTCTTCTGTGGCGACTGCACCGCACAATGGAGATGATTCCTCGTTATCATCGGTCTAGTCAAGCAGTCCATACGCGAGAAACTCACCAGCTGACTCGGTTCCCTCTGACTCCTCCACTTCCTCGACCGCCTCGGAGTCTGCTAGTCGGGGCTCCACCTCGTCCATGTCTTTGATCAACTTGGGGTCCGACGCCTCTAGGTCAGCAGGCAGCTGACAGTAGACCTGCACGCGTTTGAACATTTGGCGGAGGAGCCAGCGTTCGGCGTCAGAAGCCGGACTGCATCCAAAAAGAAATAGAAAGTGCTATCATGGCGAAGCTTACCATTAGGGACGGATGGTCCCGATCGTAAGGGGCCATGCCCCATTCCCACGTGCCGCCTTCATCCATGGAAGCGGAGGAGATCAGGTTCACCTGCTCCACCACCTTACTGGCTCGCAGATCCTTCGTCGAGAGCCGGCATGGGTCATGTCGGCTGCTCATCTGACAGATTAGATGCGGACGACGCTGCAAAGGCAGAATACGGCGTGCCACCATGGTGGCATGGAGATCTTCGGCCGTAAGGCCTTGTGTCTTGAGAAGTTCAAGATGGGCACATATAAGCTTCAATTCCCTAGCTGGCTTCAGCAGGGTGCTCTTCCAGTTCAGCTTCTTCGTCGGTGGTGCGGTGCCAAAGGGCGGCAAGTTGATGCAGTCGTTCCTGGGGTCTACGTTCTTCACGTAGAAGAATCCCTTCTACCACTTCTTCACCGAATCCTACAGAGGAAGCTTCGGGAAGCCGAAGGCGGTCTGGTGATGAACAAGGGCGGCACCACAGTCGGTCATCTTCTTGTCGCCGCCAGTCCCATCTGGCAATGACTGCTGCTTGAGGAAAAACAGCCGGCGCCGCCGATCCACGCGCGGCTCGATTCCTAGGAAACCCTTGCAGAGGGTAACGAAGGCGGCCAGCTGAAGAATGGCGTTCACTTCGAGGTGGTGCAGCTATAGGACAAAGTGCACCAGAAATCTAGAGAAGAAATCACTCGCCGGCAGCTCGACCCCGCGAGCGAAGTGTTCGGTGAATACCACCACCTCACCGGCTTGCGGGGCCGGATATCCCTCTCCCCCTAGTATGCACATGGCGACGAGCTCTGCCAGAGGCAGCATGCGATGGTGGCGGAGGTACTCGAGGTGCCGCTTGCCAACGGTGCTACCCTCCCAAGTGCCCCGGGACCTCGCCTTCTTGGCGGTGGCTCGAGACATGACGAAGGTGCGGCACAAAGTACTAGAGCCGCACAGGGCGCCGACGGCGAGTGGCGGCGAGAACACGAACGATGATTCTGTGTCTCTCTGCGCGCTTTGGTAGGGGAGGGGCGTCAGAACGAAGTAAGACGGGGGAAAATTGTCTCTTCGGCCTCCCCGCCTACCCATTGAAACCGTGAGCAGGGTCGCAGTGAAGGGGATTCGGTACGCACAATCCCCATTCCCCCACACTATGCGCAGGCGTTAATGCGCCCCGGGACGCCAACCATCGTCCCATATCCAGAGAAGATCCCCACACACGGCCGAGGTCACGACATGGTGGGCCCCGTCGTCCAGACCTGGTCCTGTCGTGCGCGTGGTCTATTAGGGTGCAACCCCCAAAGCCCGACGCGTGGCGCACCACCACCTTAAACAGAGAAGCTGAGGCGCCTAGCGGAAGCCGACCGTCTCCCGGCTCAACCGTCTCCAACACATGGGTTCGCCAGCCGCAGGCTCCCAGGACCCGCAAATAGAACATCCAAGCTGGCGAGGCCCTTCGACTTGAGCCGGCGGACGTCTCGTGCTACGGGGACTACTTATGGAGGGATAACCCCGAGGTAGGCTCACCAAGCCTACTCCCCAACACTTCGGTATAAAGTTTGGTGAAAGCCTCCTCAGATGCCGGCTCCTCCTGGCCGGCTGCAAAGTCCGTGCCATCTAGGAGCGTAGCTGTCTCTCCTCTCGCCGGATGGCTAGCCACAAGTTGGCTGGAGAGCACCCATCGCATCAATCCCTATGATGTGACGGAGGCCTCCGATTAAAGGTGAACATACCTCAGGTCGGGTACGATGGAGAGGAATATGCATGGCTACAGTGGTGGCGGCCGTACCGCTGACCGGTGTCGGTTGCGACCCGTCAACCATGTACAGTACCCACACACCACCACCCACTCCATTACCTAGCCCGGCGTGGCTATAGTGGAGGCGGCCGTACCGCTGACCGGCGCCGGATCCCGCAAGATGGTGGCCATTGTACCACTCGCTTCCTGCGTGGGGAGCACGCACCAATCCCGTAGGTCAGCCAGCGGGTCCCAGAGGTTGATGGGACCCTGCTGCCGGCGGGCCCCACCAGCAACAAGACTGATCAGTAGCGGGCCCACTGGCCAGTCGAAGAGGCTGCGACACGGGCCCCCCACATTGTACCTTATATCCATTTTTTAGGCCGGGGGGGTTATCTATAAAACCCCCTGGCCCCCTCCATGCAGAGGGTCAGCCATTCTTACGCGCACACACACTCATACATGAGAGGCAGATTGCGAGCCGACTGCTCCATCTTGCTCCTTAGTCGAACAACTCAAGGAGCACATTATAGTTCTCTTGGTTCATCAACCACTCTGGCAGGACTAGGGGTGTTACCTCCCATGGAGGGCGCCGAACTTGGGTAGATCATGCGTCTTGCATCGCTAGTTACCAATCTCATTCTGGGAGCCCGCCGGTGTCACTTCGGTCCCAACCACTCTCGAAAACCTACCCATGGCACCAATAGTCAGAAAAGAAAGACAATATGCTTTCCATTTGATTCATGATGCTCTCTTTATGTTTCAATTCTTCACCTTTATGCGAGCATCATTGAAGTCATCATGGCTAGCTAGGGGCATAAAACGGTAGCGCTTGTTGGGAGGCAACCCAATTTTATTTTTATGCTTTTGTTTTTTGCTTCTGTTTTTTAGTGGTGCACACATTATTACCTCTGTAATAATTGTGTTTCCTTGTTTTAATTAGTGTTTGAGCCAAGTAAGACCTTTTGGACGGTCTACAATGTTTGCAAGTTTATTTTTCTGAAAAACAGAAACTTTCTCTCTGAGTCGAGTAATTTTATAAAATCACTGGAACGTGCTTTTGATCTGCATTTTTTTACACAAGATTGGTTCAAATTTTCCTAGATTGTCCTAATTTTTCAGCATTTTGGGAGTTACAAAAGTATTCGAAGTAAACATATTGCTACAACCTAATCTATTTTTGACACATTCTGTTTTCTTTGTGTTGTTTTCTTATTTTGATGAATCTATGCGTTGTATCGGGGGGTATGAACTACGGACAAGTTGGAACACAATAAATACTACATCAATATAAATAAAAAATTAGTTCACAACAGTACCTAAAGTGGTGATTTATTTTTCTTATACTAACGGATTTCATGAGTTTGCTCTTGAGTTTTGCCTTGTGAAGTTTTCAAGTTTTGGGTAAAGATTTGATGGACTATGGAATAAGGAGTGGCAAGAGCCTAAGCTTGGGGATGCCCAAGGCAACCCAAGCCATATTCAAGGATACCAGAGATACTAAGCTTGGGGATGCCCCGGAAGGCATCCCCTCTTTCGTCTTCAATCCAGCGGTAAATTTACTTGAGGCTAGATTTTTATTCACCACATGATATGTGTTTTGCTTGGAGCGTCTTGTATGATATGAGTCTTTAATTTTTAGTTTGCCACAATCATCCTTTCTGCACACATCTTTTGAGAGAGAGAGAGACCCACTGAATCATGAATTTATTAGAATACTCGTTATGCTTCACTTATATATCTTTTGAGCTAGGCAATGTTGCTCTAGTACTTCACTTATTTCTTTTAGAGTACGACAATGTTGTGGAATTATTAAAACTCTCGTTCTTCACTTATATTATTTTGAGAGTTCTTGAAACAACACAGTAATTGGTTTAGGTTATGAATTTAGTCCTAATATAATAGGCATCCAAGAGGGAAATAATAAAAACTTTTATATTAAGTGCAATGAATATGATGAGAAGTTTGTTTCCTTGCATATAGTTTTGAGATGTGAGGATGGTGATATGAGAGTCATGCTAGTAAGTAATAATTGTGAATTATAAAAAAACTTGTGTTAAAGCTTGTGATTCCCGTAGCATGCACGTATGTTGAACCGTTATGTGATGAAGTCGGAGCATGACTTGTTTAATGATTGTCAACCTTTGTGTGGAGGCCGGGATCGCGTGATGGTTAACTCCTACCAACCCTTATCCTAGGAGCATGCGTCTAATACTTTGCTTTGATAACTAATAAGCTTTTGCAATAAGTATGTGAGTTCTTTATGACTAATGTTGAGTTCATGGATTATACGCACTCTCACCCTTCCACCTTTGCTAGCCTATCTAGTACCGCGCAACTTTCGCCGGTACATTAAACCCACCTTCCTCAAAACAGTCACCATATATTTTCCTCAAAACAACCACCATACCTTCCTATTATGGCATTTTCATAGCCATTCTGAGATATATTCCCATGCAACATCACCGTCCCGTTTTATGACACGCACCATCACTTCCAGATTGCTTATAGAGTCATACTTTGTTCTAGCTATCGAGTTGTAACCTTTCGAGTTGTAAGTAAATAAAAGTGTGATGATTTTACATTATTAGAGCATTGTCCCGTGTGAGAAAAAGGATGACAGAAGCTATGATTCCCTCACAAGTTTGCTGCCGCCGTCACACCATCCTTGCAAGTTTCAAATCCAACCCAAACCATTGGGTTGATCGCCATGTCGGGGAAGGATTCGAAGAACCTTTATTTAGCACCGTCATCACCCCCGCCGAAGCTAAGACAAACAACACCCAAAAAACGAAGCTATACTAGGTTAAAACTATCAACACGTGTGAATCCGGTGACCACTTCATCGCCGACGACCGAGGTTGTCATCGTAGGACCGCGCCAAAGGAATTCTCCTGGCGGGAGGCGCTGGCGCTATCGCCTTTTCCCTAATCCGCACAAATCCCCGTCGCTGCAAAACGTCCTTTGTCAAACAAGGCCTTATATGGGTAAAATAATTTTTTTTGCATGGTAATGCGTGTCTCATTTATAATATAAGGATCAAATTACAAGTCACGTAAAGACCAACATGACAAAACTGAAAAGATAACAGAACACCGCTGAGCTTGACACCAACGTCCGTCATCTGCCTCCGGCACCACCACAACAACCACCAAAGAAAATAATGACAGATCACCTCCTCAAACGAGCTCGATGCGGCTCCATCACTGATATGCAGCTTTGTGAACCTTCAAGGTGGATCACCAAAAGTGAAGCCATTGTCGTTGAATGAATCAGACCGGGGCAACACCCTAGACACGCCATCTAACTCCAGATCTGACATCCAACCACAACTAAGACACCGAAGGTGGAAATCATACCTGTCATCCATCAACCACAAACACAGCACACGTTCCGTCTTCCAGATGTCGTGGATGCAGACCACAATCTACATCCGCTTCTAGACTACATCCCAACCTCCGCGCTGGCGCTGGAGCACACATCGTCACAGCGACGGAGCTCGAGGACACAAGTCCACCACACGGATGTCGTCGTCACCATGATATCCCCATTTGAACAGCCTGGTTTCCAAGTCCATCACCGAAAATAGATACGACCGCCTCGTCGTAGTAGAATCTATAGCTTCTTTATTCAGCATCGTCGTCCCCGCCACCGAAGCCAAGACGCCAGAGATCCAAAAACCTAAGGTACTAGTGCCCTAAAACCTAAAGAAAAATGATCCGCATGCACAGAAACCGACAACCCCCTTATGACCGACGACCGAAAGATCGGCAGTGAAGGAGAGCCGCCGAAAAATGACGCCGGAAGGTTGGCTCTCTTGAGGACGGCGGCTAGGGTTTCTTGTCCTTAGCCAAGCCCATCCCGCGTGGAGATCCTGGTTAACAGGTAAAGAGTGACGTTTTGGCCCCTCATGTAAATACACCTATATTATAAAATATATATCAAAACACATTTTAAAATGTTAAAAAATTTCAAGAAAGTACATGCGGGATTTTTTTACATGCGGGCATCCTATGTTCACACACAAAATTTCGGTGAAAAAGAACATTTTTGTTGCCTGTATAAAAAAAGATTAAAAAATGCCTCATGAATAGCTGTAACTAAGCATCGAAAATTGTCATTTTTACACAAGCCATAAAAAATATCATTTTTCACCGAAACTTTGTTCACTCACATATAATGTCCGGATTTACACGTGCCAAAGTGAATTTCTGAGGTAAAAGAGTTGGCTATGCCTGAGGACGATTCGAAGAATACAGATTATACACTATTGGTCTTAAACCAGTATAAATATGCTTACATGACAATTAACTATAGTAAAAAAAATATACAAGAAACCTGCATATGTCCCCCCTCCTAAGATACACCATCCCTTCTGAAATCCATGAACGTTCTGCTCCTCGGCCTGGAAGAACAACTTAGAGTTCGTTTTCCTCCCGGATCGTCCTGAGCAGCTCCGTGATCTCCCTGTTGAGTTCAGCCAGCTTTTCATCGGCCGCCGCCCGCCACCGGGAGAGTTCAGCAGCCTTTTCCTCCACCACGTAATCGCACTTCTTGCGGATCTCGAACGCTTCGTCGGGGGTTCCACGGTGGAGGGGTTGTTTGCGCAGCCGGGCAATTTCCGGCTGGGGATCACACCTACTTAGCCCTACGCTTAGCTCGCCAATGCCTCGGTTGCACTTGTTCAGAGCTCTGCCTAGCAGGGCGACCTCTTTGCCAAGCTCGGCGAGCTTCCTGTCGTCCGCCCCCGGCCACTGGTCACCGAAGTACTCGTCGCCGAACTGGCGCACGTCGTCCTTGAACTCGCCGTAGCGAGGCTTGGGTCTTTCTCTTTCAGCGTGCCGATCAGCAATTTACTTTAAACCAAACGGGGCCGCGCAGCAAAGGCCGAGCCCCACGAAGTAAGCAGCGAGGTAACATACGCCTTGTTGTGAGGGGTCCTTGGTTATCTGCTCAGGCAAACGGGCCATTGCGTCGGCAGAGATGCGCCGGATCTGGCTGAAACCGCGGTCGCCGCCCACGCCATTGCTGTCGCTGGCGATCTTCAGAGTTCTTCTGAAGCCGTTCGCTCTGCCGGTTCCAGCGCCGCCGACAGCCTTGCCGATCATCCTGGAGGCGCCCACGCACATACGAGCGCTCAACGCCGAGAGCGCCATTGTTGACTCGCCTTGCTGGTCGCGGGTACGCCCGTACGTATTATATCTGACCTATCGCTCAATACGAGTTGGAAAGCCGCCACCGCTCCGATATATATGGTCCTGGTGGTGGTCGAGATTTTCTCCCCAAGTTTTCGGCTTCGTGTCGGATGAAGCATAGATTCGGTTTGATCAAAGATATGCATATACTGTTGTATCGATTTGTCGAATGATCGTCTATTTTCGTAAATCAGAAACAAACTAGACAGGATTCACGGGCGTCCGGTTAATTCAATTAGTTGTTAAAATATATGCATACTATTAGAAAAACCTTATATGTGGAGGCTTAATTCAATTAGTTGTTAAAATATATGCATACTATTAGAAAAACCTTATATGTGGAGGCTTAACAGTAACGCATGTTAGAGACATGCGCTACTGCTACTTTACAGTAGCGCATAATTTATATACGCGCTATTATTATTAATATTGCAGTAGCTCGGTAAAGATGAACGCCACCGCTGCTACATGGTTCCCACAATATCCACCATATTACGTATAATAGCAGCGCTGCATTCAAGACACGGGCTACTGCTAAAGAGATAACAGTAGCGCGTGGTGCTGTCCCACCATTACAACTATGATTACACTATGCTACCTGCTAGATCCCACTTAACACCAACGTGTCTTCCTCACACACGCTACTGCTATTGCACTTATTAGTAGCGCGTCCCGTGGAACCGCGCTGCTGCTAAGACGCAACAGCCATCTTTTCCAATCCCCTTCGCTCCCCTCTCTCTCTTCCTCACTTACTTCTCCCCCATTACCACTAGTTAGCTTTTTTCTCTCTTTCTTCTCCTACCTCTCTTCTAATGCATCCTTTTCTGTTTTAATGCCCCCTACATCATCTCCATTAATGCACCCCTATCTCTCTTCCTCACTTTTCTCTCCTCCCTTCATTAGTTAGAGCCATTTCCTTCCCTAAGTATTCAGATCTATCTATTTAATGAAGTGACTTATCTACCTCCCCAACTAGATCTATTCATTTAGGGAAGGAATTAAAGTCATCTTTGTCCACTTTCAGCACTGACCTCAACACCGTGCTCTCTTTCTCTCTCTCTCTCTCTGACAACTGAGTAAAAAATTGTGCTCAACATGATTGGAAATATGTGTGTGTATGCGATATGACCGAATCGGGTGATGTGACGGTAATTGTGCATGTGGCAAACTCTATATGTCCTTTTTTGTGCGTGCGTCGGTGCAAGTTGTTTGCTATTTTGTGCAAATTGTTTGGTCTTTTATGTGCAGCGGCTGAAGACGATTGAGAATTGATGTTGATATTGGTTCGATAAACCTTGGTTTTATAACCGAGGGAAATACTTACCCGTATTGTGCTGCAATTACCCGTTTCTCTTCATGGAAAACCCAACGCAGATCATAAGTATAAAGGGCATGTCTAGTTTTCTGAGCCAGGTGCGTGCATGCCACATCATAGTGTTGTGCATTGTGTATTTAAACACCGGACCACACCCTTTTCCTGTATACATTTGGCTACACGCAGGCGATGTTGTTCATCTATAGCCTCGCTCATCCGATCTTCGACGACACTCCAGCTAATGGGACCGCGCGGTCTATATACCCCTCTTGATTGACAACAAAATGTTATGGTTTGACAAAATTAAGGTATAAATTCTCCTGGTTGTCTTATGACAAGTCAGGCATTGCTAAATGTGTGACAAGGTTTGAGCTAGGTCATGTGTTCAAAGGACCCCTCCTCCGACATATAGTGTAAGGGCCAACACCCTACGTTTATGTCATGAACCCTTTCCTTTCACACTTGAAACTTTTTGGCATACACATATATATGCATCATGTGCCACATCAAAGTTATGCATTGGGAATTTGAACACAACAACAACCAGTTCGTATATATATATATACTTTATCCATCCCTACATACAAGTCTTTTTACAGATTTCACTATGAAGTACATACATATGTATAGATATACATACTTTAAAGTGTAGATTCACCTATTTTGCTCCTTATGTAGTCCATTGTGGAATCTCTAAAAAGACTTATATATAGAAATGGAGGTAGTATATATTTGGGGCACTAGCGGGTGTGGTTGTGTTTTGACCATATCTCGCGTTTTTTGCCGTTTTCCCCAAAATATGCTATCCTCGATGGTGCAAAGGGTCAGCCAGTGCAAAGGGTCAATGTGCACAGTAGAAACCAGAACCCGACAGCGACCTATAAAAGATCCCATCGATGGTGGCTAGCAGTTCATTTTTTCACCGATAGCTCGCCACCACCACACACACACTAAATGGAACCGATGCTCAACCATGGGGATGCGTATGACGCGTTAGTTGCCATGGCGGGCAACGAAAAATAGCCAGGTGTCGCGGCCGCCGCCGACTGGATAGAAGATTCCAACACGCTGGCCTCCATGTTGGTCAAAGGTCAACCGCCATCTACCGTGGCGGATGATGACGACGACCCCGAGTTTCAGCGTCGGATGCAGATGGCCATCGGTCTTTCCATCCAGGAATCAGGCTACGATGTGTACGCGATGTAGACAAGCACCATCTCAGCGTCGGTGTGGAACAACCTATCGCATCTGCGGATGCCATGCTCGTAGGCCCCTACATCCACAACGCAGCTAGGGATCTAAAGCTAAAAAAATGGCATGAGAGTGCAAAGAGGAAGCGGTTGAGGAAGAACTTAGATGCCAATGTAGCAGGCAAAAAGAGGCGGGATCAGGACCAGAAGGCGGTGGAGCAGTCTGTGGCATGCCTCTCAACTGTGTTGGAGTCCATTGTAGGGCTTGCAGCTGCGGCGACATCTGTGCAATAGCGGCCACGTCGACTAGGGATGCAACTCTTGCAAGAACGACACCCGTATGTATCCCGGTGGCCCATGCGGATGCCACGACAGCTTTATCGATGACGGTGACTGTCCTGGGTAATGCTGCCATGATGAAGGTAGCTTCGTCGACAACGGCAGACCTGGCGAGAGGCACCGCGGTCGCTCCGTCCATGGTAGCCCCGCTTGTCGCCGTCGTGGCACTAGTGGAGCTCATCGACTTGACGAGCTCCTCTAAGAACTCCTTCTCACCCGAGGAAGGTCATGACGACGGTCGAGGCGGCATTTGTATGCATCCATGGCGTAGTGAATATTTTGTGCAGTTCATCTTCACGTAAATTGATGAACTGTTTGTAAATTAGTGAGCCTATGAACTAATGTCAACTAATATGCTTCAAAGTAAGACATTTTGTCGTGAAAATTAGCCAAATGTTTGTGGGCATGTGAAAATTTAGGATGAATTTCACGTCTGCATTTGAAAATGAGTATGAACCGTGTGAGATGAACCCACCTTGAGAAATCTCACAAAAAGCTACCCGCATGGAGTGATGCAAAAATTCATGGTTGCGAGGCATTTTTTTACAACGTACTCACTTTATTATGTTTGGACCATGTGCGATCTTGGTTGCTCCCGCCCCGCTTCAGTTCCTTTACCAAAATTTAAGTTTGAGCGGTATTTCAGCTGCCGCCCTCCCTCCTCCACCACCGACCCTATAGTAAAATTGGAGTTGCCGAGGCATTTGAACCGTTACCATCCCTTGTCCAACACCAACACCATCTCCACCCACACCATTACTACTAAATTTTTTCAGTAGCAGCGGCACATCCGCAAACACCCCCGGTCTACACAACACCAGCCCCTCTCCCCATTCCTCCCTCGCTTGAACCCTAGCTCGCCCCTACCATCGCCCTCCACCACCTACCTCAGTCGGTCTGACGTGCCTCCTAGCTAAACAAGTTCAGGTTACCAACCGATCTACATACACCATCGCCGCCCTGAGTTTTTAGATGAGTCTGACGGTGTCCCTTTCCCCAGATCCCCATCCTGTACTGCAGGGAGTCACAATCTAATTAGCCCGACCACATATCCCGTGGAGCTCGAGGAGCTTATGAGAAAAAAGAGGTATATCATGGCCTCTCAGTCGTACCCGGCGAGGTGGGCGCCATTCGTGCCGACCATTCGATCCCAGAGGAACATCTCGCCATGGAAGCTGGTGAGGACGTTGACTACGTTGCCATGCCGAAGGCTTCAACTCTACGGGATGGTGTATTCATGTATCTTAGAAGTGCAGTCTACGACAACAAGCTCGTCAACATCGATGACTTCACTCGGGCCATGTCACAAGTTAAGTGGTCCACCGACAACGCCTTTGGTTCAACCATCGTCGATCTCTTCAAATGCCCCATTGCTGATATCCTCCACTTCGTGGTCATGGATTTGCAATCCTATTACGCCATCGAATCCCTTTTGTCATTAATGAAGGAAACATTCTACGACGGTGGCTTGGGATCCTTAGCTCCATAGTCGGATATGATCGACCAAGAGACGGGCACCCACTATGGCTGTTACAAGGGGAAACATCCCATATGCGACATGAGGAAGCGCACCATGGGCACCACAGATTCCAAGAGAGGCAACATCCTGTGAGCAAATCATACTTTTCTAGCTAGCCCTCTCGTACCCATTGTTGCAGTAGCTTTTGCCATGTGATAAAAATGTAGTGTTTAATTGAGAATTTGTCCAATTTTTAAGCAGATGCCTTGCTTTTTTGTATGTGGTTGTTAGGTTGGTTGCATTGAGTATTTGTCTAGTTTTCAATGGCTATATTTGATTGTTACAGTGAGCATATATGCCTTGATTCTTTCAGTTATTCACAATGTGATGTTCATTATGTGCAAATATGAATTGTGCAGTTCAATTTCATCAATACCACCTGTTATACCTGGTGTTGTTAACCAGTGCGCTTAACTCCCGCTTCAAACATTTATGCATTGTTTCTCATAATTTCGTTATCAGGTTGGTTCTAGTGAGCATTTATCTAGTTTTCAAGCAGATGCCTTGCTTTTTATATCTGGTTGTTAGGTTGATTGCAGTGAGCATTTGTCCAGTTTTCAACCACATGCCTTGCTTTTCTGTATCTGGTTTTTATGTTGGTTGCGTTGAGTATTTGTCCAATTTTCAATGGCTATATTTGGTTGTTACACTGAGTATGTATGCCTTATTTCTTTTCTTTATTCAGAGTGTGATGTTCATTATGTGAAAGTATGAACTGTGCAGTTCAATTTCATCAATACCACCTGTTATGCCTAGTGTTGTTAACGAGTGCCATTAACTCCCACTTCAAACATATATGTCTTGTTTCTCTGAATTTGGTTGTCAGGTTGGTTGAAGTGTACATTTGTCTAATTTCGAAACAGGTGCCTTGCTTTTCTATAGCTGGTTGTTAGGTTGATTGCAGTGAGCATTTGTCTTGTTTTCAAGCAGATGATTGCTTTTTTTGTATATGGTTGTTAGGTTGATTGCATCGAGCATTTCTCTATTTTTCAATGGCTATATTTGGTTGTTATAGTGAGAATATATGCCCTATTTATTTCAAGAAAATACCTTGTATATTTGGTTGATGTTAAGCCTATTGTACTTATCATTACTTTCCATGTACTTGCATAGGACAACAATGGGAGTGGTCGACATTTTCCACCAAGGTTTTTTACCCCTCTCCATACACTCCATCCATTCCATAATGTAGTGCATATACTCCCTTCGTTCATAAATATATGTCTTCTTAGAGATTCCATTATTGGACTACATATAGATGTATATAGACATTTTTTAGAGTATAGATTCACTCATTTTGCTCCATATGTAGTCCTTTTTTGGAATTTCTAAAAAGACATATATTTGGGAACGCATGGAGTAGATTTTTTGAATAGTCAAACCTTGCAAACTTTGCATTTTTTTATAGAGAATACTATTTATATGTACCACCCTAAAATGTTTACGGTATGAGAGTAAATTTCGTGATGTATATGATGAAATGGATTTGGAATTCTAGATGTATATGTTTTTCCCTATGAACTTGGTTAAAGTTACTAAATGTTGACTTCTCAAAATGTTTATACGCAACCCATTGTGGGACTGATGGAGTAATATATTACAACATTCTGCAACTTTATTTTAGCTTCTAATATTGGTTTGTTGCTTCACTACTGGAAAACAGTTTTTTGCCATCTGCCTAGTCTTTGCCGTGTGCTAGCTGACGGCAAAGACACTCTTTGCCATCAGCTTCAGCAAAACTGACGGCAAAGAACTGGCTGATGGCAAAGAAGGTCTTTGCCAGCAGTCAACTCTTTGCCGTCTGCCGCAGATGGCAAAGAAGGGGCCAGGAGATGGCAAAGAAGCTCATCTGGCCGGGGGAACCTTAGGACAAACTACTCCCTTCTTTGTCGTCTGCTAGCTCACGGCAAAGATGCCAGAGGCAGACGGCAAAGTGTATAGACCCCTTTGCCGTCCGCCAGCAGACGACAAAGGTCTTGAATCTAGTAACGGCTGCCCTGCCCCCACCGCGGCCCTCTTTCTCTCTCAAACGGCCCCTCCCTCTCTCTCTCCTCCCCCGACGCCCAACGCCTCCACCACTGTCGCCCGGCCACCCCCGGCGCCGCCCCGGTGCCCCTGGTGCCGCCCCTGAAGCCCCACCGCCGGCGCCCCGTGGTGCCCCTGGTGCGCCCCCGCTGCCCCACCCCCGGCGTCCCTGGTGCCGCCCCCGCAGCCCCACCGCTGGCCCAGCCACTGCCCGCAGGCCTTGGCGCCGCCCCCGCAGCCCCACTACCGGTAAGCCCATCCACCCCCGCCCCCTTGTTATTTAGTTATTTGGAGGAAAAAGAAGAAGAAGAGGAGGAGGAGGAGAAGAGGAGAAGAAGAGGAGTAGGAGGAGGAGGAGGAGGAGAAGAAAAAGAAGGGGAAGAAGAAGAAGAATTGGATAAGAAAAAAAATAAGGAGAAGAATAAGAAGAAGAGAAGAAAAAAATAAGAAGGAAAAGAAGTAAAGAAGAAGAGAATAAGAAAAAAAATAAGAAGGAGAAGAAGAGAAAAAAGAAGAAGAAGTTGATTTTTTATTGTTTGGTATTTAGTTTTTTGGAATTAGATTATAACTACCGACATGATTTTTTATTGTTGTTGTAGTAGTTGTTCTTGTTATTGTAGTTGTTGTTGTTATTGTAGTTGTTGTGGCATATATAGTTTAGTTGGTAGGTTAGTTAATTAGTAGTTTTAGTGGTAGTTTAGTTAGTTGGTAGATTTAGTTAGTTAATTAGTAGATTTAGTAGGTAGTTTAGTGGTAGATTTTGTTTTGTTATTTAGTGGTAGCTAGATTATTTTTTAGTTACTTAGTGGTAGATTCTGTTTTTGTTATTTTTTTGCTGTTTAGTGCTATCTAGGTTTAGCGATAGGTTTAGTTAGCTTCGTTAGTTAGGTTAGTTAGTTAGTTAGCTTAATAGAAAGAATAGGAAGAAGAAGAAGAGGAGGAGGAGGAGGAGAAGACGAGAAGAGGAGGAGGAGAAGAAGAAGAAGAAGAAGAAGAGGAGGAGGAGGAGGAGAAGACAAAAATAAGAAGGAGAAGAAGAAAAGAAGAAGAAAAGAAGAAGAGATGAAGAAGAAAAGAAGAATACCTTCTCCTCCTTCTCCTTCTTCTCCTCCTTCTCCTCCTCCTCCTCCTTCTCCTTCTTCTTGATTTCTTCTCCTTCTTCTCCTCCTCCTCTTTGTTCTCCTATATCTTATTCTCCTTACCTTATTTTCCCCAACAATGAGATAATTAGCCCATTTAGCTAAAAAATGGCCATTCTTCTCCTCTTTCATATTATCCTTGCTTTAATTAACCCAACAATGACATAATTAGCCCATTTAGCTCCAAAATACCATAATAAGCTCAAAATGGCATAAGAACCTTGGTTAGCTCATTAATATTATATACTTAGCTTGTTTTCCTCTAAAATGGGATAATTAGCCCATTTAGCTCAAAAAAGACATAATTAGGTAATTTAGCTCCAACAAGAGGAGAAGAGGAGAAGAAATAGGCAAAATGAAAAGAAAGAATAAGAAGAAGAAGAAGAAGAAGAAGAAGAGAAGAAGGAGAAGGAGGAGGAGGAGGAGGAGGAGGAGGAGGAGGCCAAGGACCTTCTATCATTTTCTTCCTCCTCCTCCTTCTTCTTGATTTCTTCTTCTTCTCCTCCTCCTCCTCTTTATTCTCCTCTTTCATATTATCCTTGCTTTAATTAACCCAACAATGACATAATTAGCCCATTTAGCTCCAAAATACCATAATAAGCTCAAAATGGCATAAGAACCTTGGTTAGCTCATTAATATTATATACTTAGCTTGTTTTCCTCTAAAATGGGATAATTAGCCCATTTAGCTCAAAAAAGACATAATTAGGTAAGTTAGCTCCAACAAGAGGAGAAGAGGAGAAGAAATAGGCATGTACATACTATTATTCATGTCAGTCATTCAATTTTTTATGTTGTACTAATTTCTTTTAATCTTTATCATGGCAGGTGTTGAAAGATGGTGGGCGTGGGTCCAGAGCGCTCGACGGGTTCTTCCCAGGCGCCCCGCACGAGGGGTGGTACTTCCCTTCCACCCCTATCTCTCCGTAGAGCCTTGGCAGACAGTCTTTCGACACCAGCCGTGGGTTCTTCTTTGTCGGCGGCATTGCCCACTGGGAGAGGTGCTGGTTGGGTAGGGAAGAAGGGGAAGGGTACAGGGAGAGGTGGTGGCCGCGGAAGATCCAGGAGGACTGTTGAGCCGTCCTCGCCACCACTACCAGCTCATTCACCCGAGCATAGGACTAGTATGGTTGACCCGTTTAAGGAGGAGGCTACGGGGACTCCGGTCCAGGAGCCTGGTGTTCACGAGCATTCGTCCCATGAGACTCCGGTCCAGGAGCAGCCTCGGGTCGAGGTGCATTCGGCCCAGGAGCAGCCGGAGGAGACTACGGTTCCGGAGGCTTCACCCGACATGGAGAGGCCCGGATGGGAGCCTTGGCCGGATCGTACCGAGTTGCCGGATTGGACCGAGCGTCCGGGTGGCTCAGGGGGCGGGGATGGCGGGGATGAGCTTTCGGATAGTGAGGGCGATGTGCAGGTGGACGGGGCCACCGTGTACAAGCGTGGTAGTACACGTCTCCCGGTCGCCCCGGCTACCCGCGAGCAGAGGCCGGTGATTAAACCTGAAGGAGATAGGTAAGTACATTTACCCTTTTTTTAGCTTTTGCCTTCAATTTTGTTCAAATATCTAATGCGCTGACCTTATCATACTGCAGGGGATGGGTACACCCTCTTGGAGTCCGCAGGCCGAACTCCGTCCTTGGTGTGCTTTGCCGGACAAATTTCCCGGGGTTTGTCACGTTGCCTGGTGAGGGTCAGGTTCCTACACTAGGATTTACCTGGGAGCACTACCAGGCTACGCAGGCCCCGCCGGAGGAGATTATAGATGGTGTCTTCTGCCACACGAGGGCCGAGATGGTGATCAAGAGCTTTTGGGTAAATTATCCTTTTACAGAATCTAAAATTAACAATATAGCTAATTATTGTACTAATCGGTGTTTTCACGTTTGATTGCAGACCTTCTATAGGTGTGAGGATGGATATGAGGAGGAGGCGGCCAGGGTTCTCGAGGTCGAGTGTAGGTGGTTACTACAGAACTTGCGCCACGAGGCTCGGCCGTAGGCTATTCGAGATTACTACGCCACGCGTGGTATTAAGAAGCAGAAGAAGGATTGCCGCGGAAAGTTTCTGAAGAAGGAGCAATACATGAAGGTAATTACCTATTCTTAAGTCCTTCTACGTAGTTTTCTTGATTTCATTCATAGGCGTAGCGCTGAAAATTCTTTCTAATAACTTACAGGTGCCCCTGAAATGGTGTGCGGATAAGATGGATTGTTGGGAGGCGTTGGTTGATGAGTGGTGCACAGGCAGCTGGCGAGCCATCCACGAGAATGCGAAGGATCAGTGTAGCCAAATGGTTGGTGTGCCACACCATCAAGGCAACGCCAACTTACTTCAGTTTGGACGGAACTGGGTATGTGATTTGCTTCATGATTCATGCAATTCATTCTTGATGCTAATATTTTGTTCCTCTCTTTTAGGCGCATCACAATAAGACTGAGATGCCACACTTGTATGACCTTTATGACATGGCCCATACTGCCTCGTACAAGAAGGCGAAGGCATTCTCTGAGTCTGACCTGGATGATCCCAATAACTTCACCAACATATCATCCCACCAGAAGCTCGTGGCATACAGGGACGCGGGGAAGGCTACGAAAGGGGATGACTTTAACCCTAGCCAGGAACCTTTGGATCCAGAGCTGGTGATGATATCTGGTGGCGGGAGGCCCCATGGCTCGATAGCCATTGGAGATGGGATAATACGTTGTCCACTCACTCTTCCGGAGATCAAGGCGCGCCAGTCGAGCAGATGTCCTGAGATAACGTGTCGTCCACGACCAGTCGAACTTGCCATCGAGGTTAGTTGTATGGACTAAGAACACTTTCATCCATTTCATTATGTGTGTCACCATAGATCATTACTGTGGTAACGAGGAATGGTGTTTCTGGCTGCTCTTCAGAAAGAGAGAGCGGCAAACCAGGATGCTCTTGAGAAAGAGAGATTGGCAAGCCAGGCTGCTCTTCAGGCTGCTCTTGATGAGAGGGACCAGACCACGGCACGATTGCTTGAGGAGGAGAGGGCCCGGAATGAGGCGGGTCAACGGGCCCTGTACGAGATTTTTGTGGTATGTTTTTTTTCACATTAGCCAAATCATGTGTGTAATGTCTGTTTCAATACTAACTAATACGACCCACTCTCCAGGGTCTGTGCGAGAAGAGCGGTCAAGTCCCTCCGCCGATGCCCGTCTTCTCTTCGATTGGCACGGTGAGTTTCATTATAAACTAGTATTAATAATTGAGTGTCATCATGCTAAGTGAGACATTGCAAAATATGTTTTCTGCAGAATAACTCCCGAGCGGCATCGCACAACCCTTCTCTAGGGAAACCGTCTCCAAACGAAGCCGCCGCAAGCAACCGTGGTGTTTCTCCTCCTTGATGACCACTATGATAAGTTTCTCCTCCAAACTTATCTTGTTTTCCTCTAAAATGAGATAATTAGCCCATTTAGCTCCAAGAAGACATAATTAGGTAATTTAGCTCCAACAAGAGGAGAAGAAATAGTAAAAATTAAAAGAAAGAAGAAGAAGAAGAAGAGAAGAAGAAGAAGGAGGAGAAGGAGGAGGAGGAGGAGGAGGAGGAGGAGAAGGCCAAGGACCTTCTAGTCCTTCTCCTCCTCCTCCTTCTCCTCCTTGATTTCTTCTTCTTCTCCTCCTCCTCCTCTTTCTTCTCCTCTTTCATATTATCCTTGCTTTAATTTCCCCAACAATGACATAATTAGTCCATTTAGCTCCGAAATACCATAATAAGCTCAAAATGGCATAAGAACCTTGGTTAGCTCAAAAAAGACATAATTAGGTAATTTAGCTCCAACAAGAGGAGAAGAGGAGAAGAAATAGGCAAAATGAAAAGAAAGAAGAAGAAGAAGAAGAGAAGAAGGAGAAGGAGGAGGATGAGGAGGAGGAGGAGGAGGAGTAGAAGGCCAAGGACCTTCTATCCTTCTCCTCCTCCTCCTTCTCCTCCTCCTCCTTCTTGATTTCTTTTTCTTCTCCTCCTCCTCCTCTTTCTTCTCCTCTTTCATATTATCCTTGCTTTAATTAACCCAACAATGACATAATTAGCCCATTTAGCTCCAAAATACCATAATAAGCTCGAAATGGCATAAGAACCTTGGTTAGCTCAGTAATATTATATACTTAGCTAGTTTTCCTCTAAAATGGGATAATTAGCCCATTTAGCTCAAAAAAGACATAATTAGCTAATTTACCTCCAACAAGAGGAGAAGAGGAGAAGAAATAGGCAAAATGAAAAGAAAGAAGAAGAAGAAGAAGAAGAAGAAGAAAAAGAGAAGAAGGAGAAAGAGGAGGAGGAGGAGGAGAAGGCCAAGGACCTTCTATTCTTCTCCTCCTCCTCCTTCTCCTCCTCCTCCTTCTTGATTTATTTTTCTTCTCCTCCTCCTCCTCTTTCTTCTCCTCTTTCATATTATCCTTGCTTTAATTAACCCAACAATGACATAATTAGCCCATTTAGCTCCAAAATACCATAATAAGCTCAAAATGGCATAAGAACCTTGGTTAGCTCAGTAATATTATATACTTAGCTAGTTTTCCTCTAAAATGGGATAATTAGCCCATTTAGCTCAGAAAAGACATAATTAGGTAATTTAGCTCCAACAAGAGGAGGAGAGGAGAATAAATAGGCAAAATGAAAAGAAAGAAGAAGAAGAAGAAGAAGAAGAAGAGAAGAAGGAGAAGGAGGAGGAGGAGGAGGAGAAGGCCAAGGACCTTCTATCCTTCTCCTCCTCCTCCTTCTCCTCCTCCTCCTTCTTGATTTCTTTTTCTTCTCCTCCTCCTCCTCTTTCTTCTCCTCTTTCATATTATCCTTGCTTTAATTAACCCAACAATGACATAATTAGCCCATTTAGCTCCAAAATACCATAATAAGCTCAAAACGGTATAAGAACCTTGGTTAGCTCAACAAAGACATAATTAGGTAATTTAGCTCCAACAAGAGGAGAAGAGGAGAAGAAATAGGAAAATTGAAAAGAAAGAAGAAGAAGAAGAAGAAGAAGAAGAAGAGAATAAGGAGAAGGAGGAGGAGGAGAAGGCCAAGGACCTTCTATCCTTCTCCTCCTCCTCCTTCTTGATTTCTTTTTATTCTCCTCCTCCTCCTATTTATTCTCCTCTTTCATATTATCCTTGCTTTAATTAACCCAACAATCACATAATTAGCCCATTTAGCTCCAAAATACCATAATAAGCTCAAAATGGCATAAGAACCTTGATTAGCTAAGTAATATTATATACTTAGCTAGTTTTCCTCTAAATGGGATAATTAGCCCATTTAGCTCAAAAAAGACATAATTAGGTAATTTAGCTCCAACAAGAGGAGAAGAGGAGGAGAAATAGGCAAAATGAAAAGAAAGAAGAAGAAGAAGAAGAAGAGAAGAAGGAGAAGGAGGAGGAGGAGGAGGAGGAGGAGAAGGCCAAGGACCTTCTATCCTTCTCCTCCTCCTCCTTCTCCTTCTTGATTTCTGTTTCTTCTCCTCCTCCTCCTCTTTCTTCTCCTCTTTCATATTATCCTTTCTTTAATTAACCCAACAATGACATAATTAGCCCATTTAGCTCCAAAATACCATAATAAGCTCAAAATGGCATAAGAACCTGTTGGAAATATGCCCTAGAGGCAATAATAAATTAGTTATTATTATATTTCTTAGTTCATGATAATCGTTTATTATCCATGCTATAATTGTATTGATTGGAAACACAGTACTTGTGTGGATACATAGACAAAACACTGTCCCTAGTAAGCCTCTAGTTGACTAGCTCGTTGATCAAAGATGGTCAAGGTTTCCTGGCCATAGGCAAGTGTTGTCACTTGATAACGGGATCACATCATTAGGAGAATCATGTGATGGACTAGACCCAAACTAATAGACGTAGCATGTTGATCGTGTCATTTTGTTGCTACTGTTTTCTGCGTGTCAAGTATTTGTTCCTATGACCATGAGATCATATAACTCACAGACACCGGAGGAATGCTTTGTGTGTATCAAACGTCGCAAGGTAACTGGGTGACTATAAAGATGCTCTACAGGTATGTCCGAAGGTGTTCGTTGAGTTAGTATGGATCGAGACTGGGATTTGTCACTCCGTGTGACGGAGAGGTATCTCGGGGCCCACTCGGTAATACAACATCACACACAAGCCTTGCAAGCAATGTAACTTAATGTAAGTTGCGGGATCTTGTATTACGGAACGAGTAAAGAGACTTGCCGGTAAACGAGATTGAAATAGGTATGCGGATGCTAACGATCGAATCTCGGGCAAGTAACATACCGAAGGACAAAGGGAATGACATACGGGATTATATGAATCCTTGGCACTGAGGTTCAAACGATAAGATCTTCGTAGAATATGTAGGATCCAATATGGGCATCCAGGTCCCGCTATTGGATATTGACCGAGGAGTCTCTCGGGTCATGTCTACATAGTTCTCGAACCCGCAGGGTCTGCACACTTAAGGTTCGACGTTGTTTTATGCGTATTTGAGTTATATGGTTGGTTACCGAATGTTGTTCGGAGTCCCGGATGAGATCACGGACGTCACGAGGGTTTCCGGAATGGTCCGGAAACGAAGATTGATATATAGGATGACCTCATTTGGTTACCGGAAGGTTTTCGTGCATTACCGGAAAAGTTTCGGGCTCATCGGTAGTGTACCGGGAGTGCCGGGAGGGGTGCCGGGGACCATCGGGAGGGGTGTCACGCCCCAAGGGGTCTCATGGGCTATGGGAAGAGATAAACCAGCCCCTAGTGGGCTGGAATAAGTTCCCACTAAGGCCCATAATGTTTGAGAAGGAAAAAAACACAAGGTGGAAAGAGTTTCCAAGTGGGAAGGTGGAATCCTACTCCAAGTAGGATTGGAGTAGGACTCCTCCACCTCCAATTTCGGCCAAACCTTTAGGTTTTGAGGCTGCCTCCTCCCCTCCCTCCCACCTATATATACGGAGGTTTTAGGGCTGATTTGAGACGACTTTCTCACGGCTGCCCGACCACATACCTCCATAGTTTTTCCTCTAGATCGTGTTTCTGCGGAGCTCGGGCGGAGCCCTGCTGAGACAAGATCATCACCAACCTCCGGAGCGCCGTCACGCTGCCGGAGAACTCTTCTACCTCTCCGTCTCTCTTGCTGGATCAAGAAGGCCGAGATCATCGTCGAGCTGCACGTGTGCTGAACGCGGAGGTGCCGTCCGTTCGGTACTAGATCGTGGGACTGATCGCGGGATTGTTCGCGGGGCGGATCGAGGGACGTGAGGACGTTCCACTACATCAACCGCGTTCTCTAACGCTTCTGCTGTACGATCTACAAGGGTACGTAGATCACTCATCCCCTCTCGTAGATGGACATCACCATGATAGGTCTTCGTGCGCGTAGGAAAATTTTTGTTTCCCATGCGACGTTCCCCAACAGAACCTTGGTTAGCTCAAAAAAGACATAATTAGGTAATTTAGCTCCAACAAGAGGAGAAGAGGAGAAGAAATACACAAAATGAAAAGAAAGAAGAAGAAGAAGAAGAGAAAAAGGAGAAGGCCAATGACCTTCTATCCTTCTCCTCCTCCTCCTTCTCCTCCTCGTCCTTCTTGATTTCTTTTTCTTCTCCTCCTCCTCCTCTTTATTTTCCTCTTTCATATTATCCTTGCTTAATTTAACCCAACAATGACATAATTATCCCATTTAGCTCCAAAATACCATAATAAGCTCAAAATGGCATAAGAACCTTGGTTAGCTCAAAAAAGACATAATTAGGTAATTTAGCTCCAACAAGAGGAGAAGAGGAGAAGAAATACACAAAATGAAAAGAAAGAAGAAGAAGAAGAAGAAGAAGAGAAGAAGGAGAAGGAGGAGGAGGAGGAGAAGGCCAATGACCTTCTATCCTTCTCCTCCTCCTCCTTTTTCATTTCTTTTTCTTCTCCTCCTCCTCCTCTTTCTTCTCCTATTTCATATTATCCTTGCTTTAATTAACCCAAAAATGAAATAATTAGCCCATTTAGCTCCAAAATACCATAATAAGCTCAAAATGGCATAATAACCTTGGTTAGCTAAGTAATATTATATACTTAGCTAGTTTTCCTCTAAAATGGGATAATTAGCCCATTTAGCTCAAAAAAGACATAATTAGGTAATTTAGCTCCAACAAGAGGAGAAGAGGAGAAGAATTAGGCAAAATAAAAAGAAAGAAGAAGAAGAACAGGAAGAAGAGAAGAAGGAGAAGGAGGAGGACGAGGAGGAGGACGAGGAGGAGGAGGAGGAGGAGAAGGCCAAGGACCTTCTATCCTTCTCCTCCTCCTCCTTCTTGATTTCTTTTTCTTCTCCTCCTCCTCCTCTTTCTTCTCCTCTTTCATATTGTCCTTGCTTTAATTAACCCAACAATGACATAATTAGCCCATTTAGCTCGAAAATACCATAATAAGCTCAAAATGGCATAAGAACCTTGGTTAGCTCAGTAATATTATATACTTAGCTAGTTTTCCTCTAAAATGGGATAATTAGCCCATTTAGCTGAAAAAAGACATAATTCGGTAATTTAGCTCTAACAAGAGGAGAAGAGGAGAAGAAATAGGCAAAATGAAAAGAAAGAAGAAGAAGAAGAAGAAGAAGAAGAAGAGCAGAAGGAGGAGGAGGAGGAGGAGGAGGAGGAGGAGGAGGAGGCCAAAGACCTTCTATCCTTCTCCTCCTCCTCCTTTTCCTCCTCCTCCTTCTTGATTTCTTTTTCTTCTCCTCCTCCTCCTCTTTCTTCTCCTATTTCATATTATCCTTGCTTTAATTAACCCAACAATGACATAATTAGCCCATTTAGCTCCAAAATACCATATTAAGCTCAAAATGGCATAAGAACCTTGGTTAGCTTAGTAATATTATATACTTACCTAGTTTTCCTCTAAAATGGGATAATTAGCCCATTTAGCTCAAAAAAGACATAATTAGGTAATTTAGCTCCAACAAGAGGAGAATAGGTGAAGAAATAGGCAAAATGAAAAGAAAGAAGAAGAAGAAGAAGAAGAAGAGAAGAAGGAGAAGGAGGAGGAGGAGGAGGAGGAGAAGGCCAAGGACCTTCTATCCTTCTCCTCCTCGTCCTTCTCCTCCTCCTCCTTCTTGATTTCTTTTTCTTCTCCTCCTCCTCCTCTTTCTTCTACTCTTTCATATTATCCTTGCTTTAATTAACCCAACAATGACATAATTAGCCCATTTAGCTCCAAAATACCATAATAAGCTCAAAATGGCATAAGAACCTTGGTTAGCTCAGTAATATTATGTACTTAGCTAGCTTTCCTCTAAAATGGGATAATTAGCCCAATTAGCTCAAAAAAGACATAATTAGGTAATTTAGCTCTAACAAGAGGAGAAGAGGAGAAGAAATAGGCAAAATGAAAAGAAAGAAGAAGAAGAAGAAGAAGAAGAAGAAGAGAAGAAGGAGAAGGAGAAGGAGGAGGAGGAGAAGGCCAAGGTTGGTAATTTTTTTTAAGGTTGGTAATTTTTTTAAGAAGAAGAGAAGAAGGAGAAGGAGAAGGAGGAGGAGGAGGAGGAGAAGGCTGCTTCCTATTGATCATATATTTCAGTAGTTTAAGTTTCAATTTTTTTAAGTAATTTTACTTATGGTTTTAAACAAAACAGATTCTGTTTTAGCCTTTTTTTGTTTTCTTGCTATTTCTTTTGTATTAATTGTTCTTAATTTGTTTTTTTTTGTAATTGTGACAAGTTATATTTTGTTTTCTGATATTTACCAGTAACTTTTGAACAACAATTTTTTTTTATTCTTATTTGTTTGCATGGAATCAATTCTAGTTCTATACTAACTTGCGAATTGATTGCATTGCTAGTTTGATTTCCTATTTTGAAAATACTTATAAAATAATATTGTTTTGTAAATTTTACTTATGTTATCTTAGTTATTTTATATTTTGTTTTCTGTTATTTTTTCTATTTTAGTGTTTTATTTTCAGTTAGAACAAAAACTATATAGTGTTTGATGTAGTAGAAGGCTTCCTAGCTTCTTTGAGTTTCCTTTGGATTTTATCCACTCTCTCTTATTGATTTTTGATTGCATCAACTTTTATTGCTATTTGTTAATTGATTGCTAGACAGATTGCTAGTGTGAGTGCTTATGTGAATGATATGTTTGTTATATAGATTTCATCGGAGAGTGACGAGTAGTCTATCAAGTTATTTCTCGAGAAATTCTTCTTCGTCAACATCGCCAGGCAAGTCACTTTGATCATACTATCACCTATGTTTTATGCATCGTAGTTCTACCATCCTATGCCCAATTGCATGCTGAGTAGGTACTTGGAAATTTTAGTATAGATTGTAGCATCATGTGGTAGGCACACAACAACCCCGATACTTGGCCCCGGGACGACAAATTTCATATTGCTATGCTTGAGTAGACGGGATTTCGATTGAGTGCATAACACGAGTGATGCGAGGTTGATTAAATAATCAAGACCGGTTAAGACAAGATTTTCAAGACCTCGGACGCAATGCAACTCTGGGTGAAGGACGGTTGATCGGCTCCCTTGAGAACCCAGTGGATGACCCGGGATGCTGGAGAGGCCATGACATCCTGCGGAAAGCTTCACCCAGGCTCAAAGAGACGGACGGATATTTTCAAGACCCAAGGCTTACCTGCATAGCCACAAGTCATTATGGGCTCTGGCTTGGTTGGACAACGCGGCGACTCTGGACAGGCGGTGCTAGCAAATGTAGAAGAACGGTAGGAATGGATGGGCACCGACAGGGATTCAGAGGGACCCGTTGAAAGACCATGTTTTGATCATCCGGTCTTCAAACACCTTGAAGTGCGAGTACATACTCGGAGGCGATCAAATCTTGTGGGGAACGTGTGCAAAACTCTGCAGAGTACTCAAACCTAATCGATAAGCCGTGTCCACGGTCATGGACAACTTGAGCCAAAGGAACTTAAGTTATCTGGATTTCTCAACACCATTAAATATATTTTATGAGGGTAATTATTTGACAACTTGGGTACGAGAACTGGTTGGCGGAACCATCTCGTTAACAACAAACAATGTAGTAACATTTTGCTTTTAGCCCTCTCTTGATGTAGGAGAAAACTTGCTTTTCGCTAAAAACTTATAGCCCCACCTGCCATATATGCATATAGTATAGATGATTACTTTTGAGCCCTCTCCTATGTGACTTGCCGGCATATGCAATATGCTGACCTACACGGCTGCAACGTCTTATGTTGCAGATATTTTTCTTCGACGAGTAAGAGTACGATTCAGGGTTACGGTCTACACTCAACTTGCCGTTGGTGTTTATTGGAACTCCACTCCCTTGACTGCTTCCGCTAAGATATTTAAGGTATATATCAGTTTTACGCTATTTACATGTGATTGCACTTTGATATATACATTGATGTACTGTGTGTGCCAGCATACTGATCCAGGGATGGCACAGAAACACAGAGGCTTGACTCATTTTGAGTCGGGTTGCTACAGAGATGGTATCAGAGCACATGTTGACTGTAGGACGTGACCCTAGAAACTGGAATTTCTTAGGATAGGATCTCTCAAAAATCTTATTTTCGAAAACACCTTTCACTTCTCATCTCTTCTGATTTCATCAAATGTTCTCTCTCACCTCAAATATTTATACAACCCCCTTACCCCTTTGACCTCATGAAGAATCAACGGAGTTCTACTTCAAAGTAAAGAGGAGTTCATCATGCAATTGAAGCTACACCAACAGTAGACTCTCAAGACCCGAAGAACTCGAAGACCCTGAAGTGTCCGAATAATTATATGACCATTAGAAGTCCAAACCCCTTTTATATACTCACGTTAGATGCGATGATTTGTGACCCGTCATTGGTGTGTGTTTTCCGACAACCACAAATAAAACCTATTCTCAAAAATATTGTTTGTATTGTGTGTGTCTCCCTCCCTCTCTTACCCGTCTCATCCCCAAAACCTCAACCCTACCAGATGGAGTATGAAGCTGGACTTGTAGTCTCTGGACCAATGACCCAGCTGGAAGCCGAGATATGGATTCATAACATGGAGAACCACTTCGGGAGCAACTTGATCTCAAGGAAGTATGAAGTGGAACAAGCTCTTCAGTACTTTACACAAAGTGCTGCAATCTGGTGGAAAATTCATCATGCCATACAAGGATTTAGTGGAGCAGAAACCTCGGACGAATTCAAGAAGACTTTGTTAAGATCTCGTCTTATTCACAAGTGCTATGATAACCCGAAGAAGAAGACTTGTGCATGCAAGATCTGTGGAGAAATAGGACACACCCAGGAAGAACACACGGATGGATGCCCTCATTGTGAAGAAAATCACCCAGCTGAGGAGTGCCCAAGTAGTCAGGTGACTTGTTTCCTTTGTGAAGGAACCACCAACTACCCAGCTCAGTGTCACATTTACCCCAAGGTGCAACAAGTTGTCAAGCAGCAGAAAGATGCAGTGAAGGAAACCCTCAAGAAGAAGATTCTAGAAGAACCAGTGATGAACGAATATATTGAAGACCCTGATGGACAAGGTCTGACCAGATTTTTCTCCAATGCATGCTACTCATGTGGAAAAGAAGGACATTATTCGCAGGATTGCACGAAGAGAAGCCAAGAGTATCTGGGAAACTTCCCGACGGAAGAAGTGGAGTTTGATCCACTTGAAATAGAAGAACTGGCCAAAATTAAGGAGTCCAGAAAGAAGAAAAAGTACCCTCGAAAGAGCCAAATCTGTGCAGATATAGACCTGAGTCATGTCAGATGTTACAAGTGTATGGAATTTGGCCACCACAAATACATGTGCTCAGGAAGGAAGCCGGAAATCCTAGGAGCAAAAGCAAAAGCTAAGAAGCCTCGAGACTTGTCAGAACTCATTTGCTTTCGTTGCAAGGAAGCGGGACATTTTGCTAGCGATTGTCCGCAAAGGAAGAAAGCTAGAATGGAGTAGTTAAGTTTTGACCAGGGCAATAAGTGTGATCCGAAGAACTCTTGTTTTTCATTGAGATCATGGAGTGAAATTTCTGTAACAGAAGTCCCTGAGATTGTAATAACATCATGAATAAATGGAATTTATTTTCTCATGATTGCCTATGTTGAAACTGTATGCGTTGTTTTCTCTACGAGCAAAGATCTCTGAACATTTATGAGGATATGAGAAAATACGGTCTATGCAGGCATGAGTATAATTCATTTAAGTGTGCTAGTAATTGGTAAACCCCACAGGATCCACTTAGTAGGAATGTACCATGATTTCAAGGAGCACCTCGGAAAGTTCCAGTGGAACTAAAGTACCTCCAAGAGAGACAGATGAATAAATTTGGCAGAAATGCTTGACCATACCGAACAATGTGGATGGCAGCATTTGTAATAAATTACTTTTGAGTTGGACTTTTGAAGAAAGCAAGGATGTAATAAAGGATTGATTATGAAATGAATATGATTTATGGAAGAAGCTATGATGGATCAGCACACGTTTTCTTAGGAACATACGAAAGCCAGAGAGTTGCGAAGATACGATAGATGTTTTGTTCAGCTTGCAGAACCAATGGTTTATCCGAACTTCGTTCATGGACAATAGAAACTCTGCAACGCTTGTGAGGATGCCCAAGTGTTAGTATACGAGATTCACTAAACCTTATACAAGGTAATGATTTCAGTGCGACAAGGCTTGGCCACCATGATGACTTACTCTTATCATTCTCTTGCTATTCGGAAAGGTAAATCTGAGAGACTTACCCATAGTGAGAGACGACGTTCTTTGAAGCTTTTGTTTAAGCCTTATAATGGTATGATGAAAGCCCATGTACATGGCACTTGTTGTCACGCGTAGGATTTTTTTTTACAGTGAGGATGAAGCCAAGACCCATTTCACTACAGGGTAACCACAAATGATAGACCACCATGAGAACCATCGATATGTTATTTAGAATTGACCACGAGACTGTCAGTTAAGAAGACCCAGTGGCGGAAGAAGCTTATATCAACGGGAGAGCATCACCAAAGGATTTAATATGAAGACTGTGCGATGTCAGTTGCCAAAACCCCAGAGGATCGTTAAAGCATTTTGAGGGACCAGTATCTCTCATTTTAAGTGTGGTAGCATCCCACCTTGCCGGAGATTGGATTTGTTAGAAGACCCCCCAAACCTTAACCTTTTCATTCTAGCCTCTTCGAATCTCGAGGACGAGATTCATTTTAAGTGTGGTAGTTTGTAACATCCCAAAATTATAAATTTTGGAATGTTAATATAATTATTAGATTGTTTGTTTGTTTGTTTGAGTGATTGAAACTTGTGTGAAATTTGAAACTTTTCAAAACTTTTGAATGAGAGGGAATAAAATGACTTTCCCCTTTTTCCTGTGAATTCAAATTCATTTTTTTTAAATCAGCGAGAGGAGATAGCATGACTTCTTCAACTATAAATAATTTGAATCAAGGTGGCATTGGAATTCCTTTCGATTTTGCTTTGCATTTTGTTTCTTCCACACTCACGGAAGCCGGAACCATATCTTGTCAAGCAAGAAAAAGAGAGGAGAAACATGACCCTCCAAAACCCGGGGATATTCTTTGAAATATTTGAGCTATGAAACCCAAGATTTATTTGAGAAAATATTTGCAAAAAGAAATAAAGCATTTAGGGATTCCCTAAATTTTTTTTTTCAAGTATTGATTTAGGTAGTGGAAAAATGCCCATCTTTTTGGATTTATTTTTCTGAAAATTTTAATATATTATACCCCTATATTCCGAGGATGTTCTATTTCCTTTTAAGCGTATTAATTCCTGTTTTAATAAAAAGGGAAAGAGATCTCTTATTTTAGGAATGTACTTGGGCCACGTTAGGAAACCAATCTGGCCCAATCCCATCTTCTTCTTCCTCCTCACGAGCTTCCTTCTGTGGCCATGGTAGAAGCTTCCCAGGAAGCTTCCCTCCCCCGATTCGCGGGCTACACTTCCTTCCCGAGCCTCCCACCACCCCTATAAGAACGCCCCTCCTCTCCTCGTTCCATTTTCCCCATCAGCTCGTCCTGTCCCTGCCCGTAGCCACGACGCCCCCACCATTGTTGTTCCTGCAAGGAGCCGAACAGAAGAATGCCCAGGAGCACCTGACGCCCCCTTCCTCGCCTCCGGGACCCCCTCTGCCGATTCTCCACCCCGCCGGCGACCTCCCCACCTCGCCGGAGCAGCTACCTCGACGGAGTTCTTCCTCTCCGTCACCCATGATGAGATTCACGAAATCCCGTATTGCAGTTTTTTCAGAAAATTGCAATCTTAGAAAATTCATATCTATTAGTCTATAACACCGAATTAGGTGATTCTTTTTGCGTTGGATCAGAAATTTTATGAAGTTTCTGAACATATATAATTTGTCTATGTTTGGATTTATAAAAATTGAGTTAGATCAGATTTGAATTAAAGCTTGTTTTGCTTATTTCAGGAGTTTAAAAATAGCTTTTAATTTGATTCTTTCTGCTGCTGCTTCCTATTGATCATATCTTTCAGTAGTTTAAGTTTCAGTTTTTTTAATTAATTTTACTTAGGGTTTTAAGCAAAACAGATTCTGTTTTAGCCTTTTTTTTGTTTTCTTGCTATTTCTTTTGTATTAATTGTTCTTAATTTGTTTTTTTTGTAATTGTGACAAGTTATATTTTGTTTTCTGATATTTACCAGTAACTTTTGAACAACAACAAAATTTTATTTTATTTATTCTTATTTGTTTGCATGGAATCAATTCTAGTTCTATACTAACTTGCGAATTGATTGCATTGCTAGTTTGATTTCCTATTTTGAAAATACTTATAAAATAATATTGTTTTGAAAATTTTACTTCTGTTATCTTAGTTATTTTATATATTTTTTTCTGTTATTTTTTCTATTTTAGTGTTTTATTTTCAGTTAGAACAAAAACTATATAGTGTTTGATGTAGTAGAAGGCTTCCTAGCTTCTTTGAAGTTTCCTTTGGATTTTATCCGCTCTCTCTTATTGATTTTTGATTGCATCAACTTTTATTGCTGTTTGTTAATTGATTGCTAGAAAGATTTCTAGTGTGAGTGCTTATGTGAATGATATGTTTGTTATATAGATTTCATCGGAGAGTGACGAGTAGTCTATCAAGTTATTTCTCGAGAAATTCTTCTTCGTCAACATCGCCAGGCAAGTCACTTTGATCATACTATCACCTATTTTTTATGCATCGTAGTTCTACCATCCTATGCCCAATTGCATGCTGAGTAGGTACTTGGAAATTTTAGTATAGATTGTAGCATCATGTGGTAGGCACACAACAACCCCGATACTTGGCCCCGGGACGACAAATTTCATATTGCTATGCTTGAGTAGACGGGATTTCGGTTGAGTGCATAAAACGAGTGATGCGAGGTTGATTAAATAATCAAGACCGGTTAAGACAAGATTTTCAAGACCTCGGACGCAATGCAACTCTGGGTGAAGGACGGTTGATCGGCTCCCTGGAGAACCCAGTGGATGACCCGGGATGCTGGAGAGGCCATGACATCCTGCGGAAAGCTTCACCCAGGCTCAAAGAGACGGACGGATATTTTCAAGACCCAAGGCTTACCTGCACAGCCACAAGTCATTATGGGCTCTGGCTTGGTTGGACAACGCGGCGACTCTGGACAGGCGGTGCTAGCAAATGTAGAAGAACGGTAGGAATGGATGGGCATCGACAGGGATTCAGAGGGACCCGTTGAAAGACCATGTTTTGATCATCCGGTCTTCAAACACCTTGAAGTGCGAGTACATACTCGGAGGCGATCAACTCTTGTGGGGAACGTGTGCAAAACTCTGCAGAGTACTCAAACCTAATCGATAAGCCGTGTCCACGGTCATGGACAACTTGAGCCAAAGGAACTTAAGTTATCTGGATTTCTCAACACCATTAAATATATTTGATGAGGGTAATTATTTGACAACTTGGGTACGAGAACTGGTTGGCGGAACCATCTTGTTAACAACAAACAATGTAGTAACATTTTGCTTTTAGCCCTCTCTTGATGTAGGAGAAAACTTGCTTTTCGCTAAAAACTTATAGCCCCACCTGCCATATATGCATATAGTATAGATGATTACTTTTCAGCCCTCTCCTATGTGACTTGCCGGCATATGCAATATGCTGACCTACACGGCTGCAACGTCTTATGTTGCAGATATTTTTCTTCGACGAGTAAGAGTACGATTCAGGGTTACGGTCTACACTCAACTTGCCGTTGGTGTTTATTGGAACTCCACTCCCTTGACTGCTTCCGCTAAGATATTTAAGGTATATATCAGTTTTACGCTATTTACATGTGATTGCACTTTGATATATACATTGATGTACTGTGTGTGCCAGCATACTGATCCAGGGATGGCACAGAAACACAGAGGCTTGACTCATTTTGAGTCGGGTCGCTATAGGGCCAGGGGCCTCCGAGGTGGCCTGCTGGCGCGGCCAGGCCCTAGGCCACGCCAGGAGGTCGCCTGGGTGGATCCCACCTCCTCCGGTGCCCTCCTTTGGCCTATATTTAGAGTACCAAGAGGAAACCCTCGCAGACTTTCTGGAATCATGAATTTCTCCATCGTTTCGACGCCGCAGCGCTTTCGAGATTAGGAGCATCAGGAGACATCTTCCCCGCACCCTGCCAGAGGGACGATTGACCTCCGGGAGCTTCTCCACCACCATGGACGCTTCCCGGACGTGCCGTGAGTAGTCCTCCTTGGACCATGAGTCCATGACCAGTAGCTATGTGATGTCTTCTCTCCAATCTTGTGCTTCAGTGGTTAGTCCTTGTGAGCTGCCCTACATGATCAAGGCATCTATGTAATTCTCTTGCTATTGCTATGCTCGGTATGTTGGGATCCGATGGATTATGAGATTATGTTCAGATTGTTATGAGTTATATATTTGATTATCATTTTATATTATGTTCCTTAGTGATTCATGCATGTTCTCCGTGGCTATTTGTTGCTTTGGCCAAGTACTAGATTGTAACTCCAAGAGGGAGCGTTATGCATGACTGTGAGTTCATGCCCCTCGATGTCTAGCTTGAGTGACAGAAACATGAGACTAGGGGATGTACTTGTTGCCACCAGGGAGAAAAGAATGGTGCTTGTGACCATGGTTGCAAGGATTGTTTACCTTACGCATAGTTCGTTAATGCAGTTGTCCGTTGCTTTGAGTTTAAACTTTGGGTGGGGCTCGAAACTTAATGCCGGAGAGATGTTCTGGATAGATATCTCAAGGTGGATGATTAGTAAGTAGATGCTGATGAATAAACTGTCTACTTGTCTTGGCGTACTGCCCATTACTATTGAACCTGTAACTATCAAGTAGCGTAATTAGCATTGCGGTGCGATCATAATTCTGTCAATTGCCCAACTATGATTTGTTTACCCAAGCATAGTTGTTTATCGTCTTTTGGGAGAGAGACATCACTAGTGAACATCATGTGACTCCGGTCCATATCACCATCATTGTTTACACCTCCATCATTTACCGCTTTCATTTACTTTTCCGTTGCAATCACTATTACTTTCCCGCTTGTGTTTTGATCCTTTGCAAACTACAAGGCCGGAGAGATCGACAACCTCTCTGTACTCGTTGGGAGAAAAGTTATTTGTTGTGTGTGCAGGTCCACGTCTTCTGCTAGTGTCAGGGTGGAATACACCTACTTGTTGAGGTTATGAGTCCTCCTGGTTTGATAAACCTTATAGTCTCCATGTAAGGGAAATCTGCTGCTGACTACATCTCCACCTTCCACTTGGGGTAACCAACGAGGGGCGAGAAGTATATCCATCAACTCGTCATCAGGGGCTCAATTATTCAACAACGAACAAGAAAGGCAAGAAGATCACTAATAAACATTGTCGACGCTGACAAACCATATAAATATATATATTATGAACTAATATATCACTAATTAATATCATGCATCCATCTAAGTTGTATACATTATTATTATGCACTGCCAGCTTAGTCATTCGTAGGTGAAAAAGGAAAAGAAAGGGAAAAGGAAAAGAAAAGAATATAAACCAAAAAATAAAAAGAAAAAGAAAGGAAAACACATAAGAATAAATAATAAAAAGGAAAATAAATAGAAAACTTTGGTAGTAGCGGGGGGAAGCTTGGCACGCGCTATAGCTAGCTGTAGCGCGGTGAACCATGACCCACACTATGAAAAACCTAACTATAGCACGGTGAAAGCACAATTGCTCCCTAAGGTGGTTTTGGTAATTAATCACCACATATGTGTCATTGAACTAATGATCTTATCTAAGTATGTTTCAGAAAAGTTCAAAGATGCACTGGCTAAGGATTGTGAAGAACCCCTTGATGCCAGGAAAGGAATAGTATTGGCCAAGCTTCGAGCTACAAGACTCTACATTTTATATTTGTGAGAAATCACATTTGAGTCCATAGGAAAGCCAATAATATTAAAAGTGGGTGAGGTATCTACAATGAATTGGTTGCTCAAGTGCTTAAAGATAGCCACCAAATATACTCTGCCATTCTCCCACAGAATTCTCTGTCCAAAGCCTAAACATCAAAATCGATGCCACCAATGTTTTCCACTCGGCCCTACCTTTTTTTCCACAGATAGAACCTTTGCCAAACCATAGAATCTCGGTACAACCAGATTCCTATATCGGTCTCATCGAGAATTTGAAAGTTGCCACATTTTGTGCAAATCACTGCCACCGAGATTCACTTCACTTTCACCGAGTTGGGGGAATACTGTCGTAATAGTTGGATTTTGGGAGATGCCTATATATACCCATCCACCACCTCTTATTCGCAGAGGAAGCAGTTTGGATTGTTCTTGGTCATAAGCCTGCCGTTTGGATTGTTATTCGTGTTGCTTTGCAAGGTGAATTATCTGGTGATTGAAAGGAAGCAGATCATGAAGAGACTATGAAACAATTGAAGATGTTGCAATACAATGCTCAAGCATGCAACATTTGTTGAAGTGCCTATGCCCCGAAGAGTTCAACAAGATCAACTGTCTTGAGGATGCCAATTTGGCACACTTTGATTGATCTGCACCAAGTTACCGAATGTTTTATAGAATCTAAGTTGGATGTACTACACAGTCAGCTTGACAAGTTCAAGATGAAGGATGGTGAAGGAGTCACTGAGATGTACTCTAGGCTTGCTCTCATCATAGATAAGATTGCAGGGTTGGGAAGAAAAGAGATGACCCAGAAATTCATCATCAAGAAGATACTCAGAGCATTGGATGAAAAGTACGACACCATGTGCACATTCATCCAAATGATGCCAAACTACAAAGATCTCAAGCCAACGGAAGTCATTGGAAGGATTGTCGCTTATGAAATGTCACTCAAGGACAAAGAAGAGCTGCACAACAAGTCAAGCGGTGCTTACAAAGCTTCAAGTGATGCTCCCGCTATTTCAAATGACAACCTTGTCACCAATGGAGAGATAAGCCTCATGGTCAAGAAATTCAACAAGTTCTACAAGAGTAGAGGCAAAGAGAGAAGCCCTAGTTCAAGATATGAAGAGAAGCATTCATATAGTCGTGACAGAAACTACTACAATTGTGGAAGGCCCAAACGCTACTCCAATGATTGCTCGCCCCCCCCCCCTCCCCCACAAAAGAAGAGAAGAGTCTCCTAGAAGACGAAGCTCAAGATAAGAGTCACCTGGAAGAGAGATAAGGAGTAGATAAAATCGTTATGAACGAAGATCCTCCCGAAGAAGCAAGGAATCGGAGAAGAAGGACAAGTACACCAAGAGCCACTCAAGAAGAATACATCAAGATCATGTTGGTGAATGGATATCCGGCTCCAAGTCTGACAACCAATCCGAGAGAAGCTAGCACTCCAACTCTGACTATAGTCAAGATGAAGGAGTTGCCGGTCTTGCATTCCTATCTTCCAACTTCATTGACATATTTGATTCACCAAATGAAGGGATTGGAAACTGCTTCATGGCTAAAGGCCACAAGGTATCACACCCCGAGTACTTTGACTTTAGTAGTGATGAGGATGACTTGCTCTTTAATGAAACTGGTGAAAATAATGAAAAAGAACTTGTTGATAATCATGCTAGTCAAGATAAGCCGTGTGATGATAAGAAGGAGATCGAGCATCTAACTAAAGAATTAAAAACTCTTAAGTTAGCTCATGAATCTACTCTGGAAGATCATAGAGAGCTTGCAAGAACTCACGAGAAGCTACTCTTCGAGAAACTAAATTTAGAGCAAGAGCACAAGTTTCTAAAAGCAATCAATGATGATGTTTGATAGAAGAGTTCTTCTTATCTAGCCAAACGATTACTCTTATCTATTTTTGTTCCGCAAGTTAAACCTAAGCACACTAATAACAAAGGTAAGAAATTTTCTTCATATAGTAACAACAATACGAATGTTAAATCAAATGATGTTGTTCCTAGTAACTCTCTTGATTCCACTAATGATTCTCTTAGCCAAGTTACACTTGAGCGAGAAAATGATTTATTGAAAGGAACTATAGAGAGAGGTGTCTTTAAGAGACTTGCCAGAAGTAAGCAATTCGAGGAGATTCTACGCAATCAAGGAGGACACCAGAAGAAGCAAAGTATTGGATACTTAAATGCCAACGGAGTTGAATGTGAATAAGGTCAATATCATATCCCTAAGTTTGTTCCGCAAAAGGAGAAGTATGATCCTACTCTCCCCAAAGGGACAAGCTCTCAAGATGCCCTTCCACCACAAGACCACAAGGGCAAGGACAAGCTTCAAGAGGAGATTGACTCATTTGAGGAAGAACCCCAAGCCATGGTCAAGTGAATTCCCTACTACTTCATCTAGGGCTACGACAACTCCAAGGATCCCCATCAAGCTCAAGGGGGTCCCCAAAAACAAGAACTAGAGAAGTTCTTGAGTGAAAGCACAATTGCTCCCTAGGGTGGTTTTGATAATTGATCACAAGATATGCATCATTGGAATAATATGTTTTCCTAGTATTTTTCAGAAAAGTTCAAAATATGATATGACTAAAGGCTTATGTGGGGATGCCCCTTGATGCAAGAAAGGAACAAGATTGGCTCAAGCTTCAAGCTAGAAGACTCTTCATTTTATATTTGCGAGAAATCACTTTTGAGTCCATAGTAAATACAATACTATTAAAAGGGGGTGAGGTGGTAAAATGAACCGATTGCTCAAGTGCTCAAAGTTAGCCACCAAAATACTCACTCATTTTTCCCACATAACCATTCTGTTCAATTCCACAAACTCAAATTTGATGTTACCAACTTTCATATTTCGGACCAACCGAGTTTGACCTCAGGCACAAACCCTAGCTATTCCCACCAAATCGGTGCAACCGAATTCATATCGGTGCTACCGAGTTTAGGTGACCAACATTCTGTTGCCTCGGTACACAAAATCAGAATTTTCAAGTTTGAGTATCGATGCCACCGAGTTTGGCCATCTCACCATTAGCTACCTTTTCGGTTCCACCAAGTTGTGTACATCGGTCCCACCAAGATACAAAAGTTGCTGCATTTGTGTGAATCAGTACCACCGAGTTTATGACTTCGGTGTCATCGAGTTTGCCACTTTATGTGTAACGGTTGGATTTTGTGTGTTGCCTATATATACCCCTTCACCCACCTCTCACTCGTGGGAGAAGCACTCAGAACACACACTTCATTGTGAGATCCATTTTCTGAGAGAGAACCACCTACTCATGTTTTGAGACAAAGATATTCCAATCCAATCATTTGAAACTTGATCTCTAGCCTCCCCAAAAAGATTTCCACCAAATCAATCTCTCCTATCCATGCATATTCTTTGAGAGAGTGATTTTTTGTTAAGGAGACTATCTTTAGAAGCACAAAAGCAAGGAGTTCGTTGATCTACCACATCTATTACCTTTTGGAGGGTGGTGCCTCTTAGATTGGTTAGGTGTCGCATGGGAGCCTCCTACTTCGCGTTGTGGAGTTGAACCAAGGTGTTTGTAATGGCAAGGAGATCGCCTACTTCATGAAGATCTACCGTGAGTAAGGCTAGTCCTTCGTGGGCAGAAGCCGTGGTGGAATAGACAAGGCCGCTTCTTTGTGGACCCCTTTTGGGTGGGTCCCTCCATGGACTCTCGCAGTCATTACCCTCTGTGGTTTGAAGTCTCCACTAACATGGATGTACGATAGTGCCACCTATCGGAACCATGCCAAAAATCGTCGTGTCAACCTCATGCGTTTGATCTCCCTACCTTACTCCTTTACTTTACACTTGCATGTTTTACATTCGGGTGCTACACTCTTAGAACTGCATGTGTAGGGTGTACTTGAATTGCTACAACTGCCAAAGCTGCCTCTCAAGTAAGACTGGGAAAAGGCAAAAAAAATTATCTTGTAAAGTAGTCTAATCACCCCCCTCTACACATACTTTCGATCCTACAAGTGGTATCAGAGCTTTGGTCTCCATTGCATTGGTTTCACAACCTAGGAGAGTATGGCATCTAGTGAGGGAAATTATCACCGTAGAGGTCCATATTTCAATGGCACAAATTTTGCTAGTTGGAAGCATACGATGAAAATGCATATACTTGGTTTTAATCTTCATGTTTGAGCTGTTATTCGTGTTGGTGTGCAAGGTAACTTCTTTGGAGAAGGGCATGAACCTGATCGTGATGCGACAACTCATGGACTGAATATGTTGCAACTCAATGCTCAAGCCTACGACATCATCTTCAACTGTCTATGCCCCGAAGAATTCAACAAAATCAGTTGTATTGCGAATGCAAAAGAAATTTTGGATACTTTGGTCGATATGCACGAAGGTGTTGATTCTGTCACATAATCTAAGTTGGATGAGCTTTAAAGTCAGCTTGACAAGTTCAAGATGAAGGATGGTGAAGGTGACGCTGAAATGTACTCTAGGCTAGTGATACGTCTCCAATGTATCTATAATTTTTGATGGTTCCATGCTATTATCTTGTCAACTTTGGATGTTTTGTATGCATGAATATGCTATTTTATATCTTTTTGGGACTAACCTATTAACTCAGTGCCAAGTGCCAGTTTCTGTTTTTTCTGTGTTTTTGACCTTTTTCACAGGAGAATATTAAACGGAGTCGAAAAGGAATAAAATCTCTAGAATGCTATTTCCCGTAACAGAAGATATGCAGGGAACTTGAGAACCAAGGCAAAGGACTCCGGGGGAGGCCACAAGCCCCCTAGCCACAGCATGGGGGCACCTACTAGGATTGTGGGCCCCCCGTGGCTCCTTTGCTCTACTTCTTCCGCCTATAAATTCCCTAAAAATCCAAAACTGCCAGAGGGAGCCACGAAAATACTTTTCCGCCGCCGCAAGCTTCTATCTCCGCAAGATCCCATCTCGGGCATGTTCTGCTGCCATGCCCGAGGGGGATTCAGACACATAGGGCTTCTTCATCAACACCACTGCCTCTCCAATGATGCGTGAGTAGTTCACCACAGACCTTCGGGTCCATAGCTAGTAGCTAGATGGCTTCTTCTCTCTCTTGGAACTTCAATACAAAGTTATCCATAATCTTCATGGAGATCTATCCAATGTAATCATCCTTTGCGGTGTGTTTGTCGAGATCCAATGAATTGTGGATTTATGATCAGATTATCTATGAATATTATTTGAGTTTCCTCTGATCTCTTATATGCATGATTTCGTATCCTTGTAATTCTCTTCGAGTTGTGGGTTTCGTTTGGCGAACTTGATCTATAATTGTTGCAACGGGAGAAGTGCTTGGTTTCGGGTTCATGTCGTGTGGTGTCCTCACCTAGTGGCAGAAGGGGTAGCGAGGCACATATCGTGTTGTTGCCATCCAGGGTAAGAAGATGGGCTTTATATCCATTGCATGAATTTATCCCTCTACATCATGTCATCTTGCTTAAGGCGTTACTCTGTTTATTATGAACTCAATACACTAGATGCATGCGGGATAGCGGTCGATGTGTGGAGTAATAGTAGTAGATGCAGACAGTATCGGTCTACTTGTCTCGGACGTGATGCCTATATGTACGATCATTGCCTTAGATATCATCATGACTTTGCGCGGTTCTATCAATTGCTCGACAGTAATTCGTTCACCCAACGTAATATTTGCTATCATGAGAGAAGGATCTAGTGAACACTATGGCCCCCGGGTCTACTTCACATCATATTTTCAGGTCTACACTTTTACTTTGTTGCACTTTCTGCCTTCAGATCTCACCTTGTAGTTAATGGTGAAGGGATTCACAACCCCTTTATAGCGTTGGGTGCAAGTTTGTTGTTTTTGCGCACGTACATTGGAGACTTGTCTTGATAGTCCTACTAGATTGATACCTTGGTTCTCAGACTGAGGGAAATACTTACTGCTACTGTGCTGCATCGCCCTTTCCTCTTCAAGGGAAAAACCAATGCAAGCTCAAGAGGTAGCAAGAAGAATTTCTGGTGCCGTTGCCGGGGAGGATCAAGTCAAGATAGTATCCCGTCAACGTGCCAATTTCTGGCACCGTTGCCGGGGAGTATGAAGTCAAGAATAGTCTCCCTTCAATGTGTCAATTTTTGGCACCGGGGACTATTCTAAGTGAAGCTTATCCAAGTAACTGTCGCAAACTCATCTCTTGCATTTACTTTTTTGCCTCTCGTTTTCCTCTCCCCCACTTCTGAAAAAAAATGTTAAAAGTATTTGCCTTTTTTGATCGCCCTTTTCTTCCGCTTGCTTTCTGTTCGCTTGTGTGCTTGTCTGCTTGCTGAAGTCACCATGACTGAAAACACCAAACTATGTGACTTCTTGAATACTAATAATAATGATTTTATTAGTACTCCGATTGCTCCCGCCACTAGTGCGGAATCATATGAAATCAATGTTGCTTTGCTGTATCTTGTTATGAAAGAGCAATTTTCCGGCCTTCCTAGTGAAGATGCCGCATCCCATCTTAATACCTTCATTGAGTTATGTGATATGAAAAAGAAGAAAGATGTGGATAATGATGTGATTAAATTGAAGCTATTTCCGTTCTCATTGCGAGATCGAGCAAAAAATTGGTTTTCATCTTTGCCCAAAAATTGTTGGAATTATGCCCTAGAGGGAATAATAAATATAGTTATTATTATAATTCCTGTATCAAGATAATCGTTTATTATCCATGCTATATTTGTATTGAATGAAGACTTATATACATGTGTGGATACATAGACAAAACACTGTCCCTAGCAAGCCTCTAGTTGGCTAGCCAGTTGATCAAAGATAGTCAGGGTCTTCTGATTACGAACAAGGTGTTGTTACTTGATAACTGGATCACGTCATTAGGAGAATCACGTGATGGACTAGACCCAAACTAATAGACGTAGCATATTGATCGTGTCATTTTGTTGCTACTGTTTTCTGCGTATCAAGTATTTCTTCCTATGACCATGAGATCATATAACTCACTGACATCGAAGGAATGCTTTGTGTGTATCAAACGTCACAACGTAACTGGGTGACTATAAAGATGCTCTACAGGTATCTCCGAAGGTGTTCGTTGAGTTAGTATGGATCGAGACTTGGATTTGTCACTCCGTGTCTTCCCATTTGGGTCCATGGGTGAGAGCACATGACCGAAGCATGTCCTCTAGTATTTAACTCACTCTTTCTGTTTGTCCATCTGTTTATGGGTGGTATGTTGTGTTGTGTTTTAGCATGGTTCCCAAGGCTTGGTGTAATCGTAGCCAGAATGTTGAGGTGAACAGAGAGCCTCTATCTGAGGTGATCGACTTGGGTACTCCATGTAGGCTTACTATCCGGGACATGTATAACTGTGCCAGTTGGTGGGCATTGAAAGTAGTCTTTACCGGGATGAAATGGGCTACTTTAGTGAGCATATCCACAATGACCCGGATAGCATCATTGCCCTTTGTCGACTTTGGTAGTCCTACAATGAAGTCCATGCATATGTCCTCCCACTTCCATTGGGGAACCGGTAAAGGTTGTAGTAACCCGGCGTGCTTTTGGTGCTCCGCCTAAACCTTGTTGGATATATCACAACAGGCGACATAATATGCTATATCCCTTCGCATTCCTGACCACCAAAATGTCTTTCTCAAATCTTGGTACATCTTCGTACCTCCTGGATGAATAGAATATGTGAAATCGTGCGCTTCTCTGAGTATTTGTTATCTCAGGCTGTTTTGGTCGGGGACGCATATCCGTTTTTCAAACCATAAAATGCCTTGGTCATCCATTCGGAAGGATTTGTCCTTCCCTTTTGGTAGTGACTCCTTTATCTTCTTGATTCCCTCGTCTGATCCTTGACCTCTCTTGATTTCTTCTATGAGAGTGGGGGTAATTTCTAGGGTCTCTAGGGTAATTGGACCGCATAGTATCATGTTGAGACTAACGAAATCTTCTTGCAGTCTTGGATGCATACTTCCTAGTAATGCATTTACCGTGGTTGGCTTTCGACTCAGCGCGTCTGCAACCACATTGGCTTTTCCCGGATGATAGTTGATCCCAAGGTCATAGTCCTTGACTAGTTCAAGCCATCGTCGTTGCCTGAGATTCAGGTCTAGCTAGGTGAAAATATACTTAAGACTTTTGTGGTCCGTATATATCTCACATCATTGGCCAATAAGGTAATGCCTCCAAATCTTCAAGGCATGAACCATGGATGCTAGCTCCAAGTCATGCGTGGGGTAGTTCTCCTCATCTGGCCGTAGCCGTCGGGATGCGTATGCTACAACCTTTCCTTCCTGCATTAGCACACAGCCAATTCCTCGTCGGGAAGCATCACAATAAATGTCAAAACTCTTGTGAATATCCGAAAGGATTAAGACAGGTGATGTCGTTAGCCTTGTTTTAAATTCCAGGAAACTACTTTCGCATGCTATCTTCCAGACAAATTTCTGATTTTTAACTAATGATACCCAGTCCTTAGGTCAATTTGGGAGAATACTCGTGCTCCACTTAATTGGTCGAATAAGTCATCAATGTGTGGTAGTGGGTACTTATTTTTAACAGTGACCTCATTTAGCTGACGATAGTCTATGCACATTCGCAAACTTCCGTCCTTCTTCTTGACAAACAGTACTAGTGATCCCCATGGTGAGATGCTTGGGCGGATGTATCCTTTTTGTAGTAATTCGTCCAACTGTTTCTTTAGCTCTGCCAATTCCGGTCCTGGCATACGATAGTATTTCTTGTAAATTGGGGCAGTACCGGGAACTAATTCGATTGCGAACTCCAACTCCGGTCAGGTGGCATTCCTGGAAATTCCTCGGGGAACACATCTGGAAATTGTCATACCACCGGAATGAAGTTCATATCCGTGACCTCTGCTTGGTATGCCATTCCGTTCCTTGACTTCATGTTGTTGGCGAGAAACTGAACGGTTTGACCGGCCGGATTAACCAGCATCATAGTTCTGGTGGCACAATTGATACACAATTGATGGGGTGTCAACCAGTCCATCCCTAGTATTACGTTTAATCCCGAGGATTCGATGGGAATTAGTGCAGCTAGAAAGATAGCTCCTTGTATCCGTATTTCCAGATCCCGGTATACGAGATTTGTTGTGAGCATAGAGCCAGGGTATTGTACCACCATGATTTTATCCAACAACGAAGGGGAAAATTGGTGTATGGCGGCAAAACTCCTCAAAATAAATGAGTGGGAACCCCTGAATCAAATAAAACTATTGTTGGTATGTTGTTAACAGGGAACATACCGATAACGACTTCTAGAGCTTCGCATGCTTCTTTGACGGAGATATGGTAGACGCGTCCTTGATTAAACTTAGGGTTGGGGCGGCGTCCAATAGTGTTGGCCTGCGGTTTGATGTGAGAGGATGGTTTTCCGCTATTGGTGGGCAGTGCTTTGCATAGTGTCCACTTTGGCCGCAAGTGAAACAGGTGTTGTTGCGGTGGCAATCCTCTAGCACTGGCGGTTTGCCGAAGGCCTTGTTCTGGCTCAGTATATTGTTGGTATTGTTATTGTTGTTCCAAGTGGACTTGTATACAGTGGTGTTTGGTTGTCGGGTACGTGTCTTCTATGCAATCTGCTCCTTGCTGTCCTTCTTGGGTTCAAACTTCCTCTTGCGGTCATCCTATCCAGTCTTAAGCTCTCGTTCGGCTATGAAGGCTTTGTTTAACGGCGTCTGGAAGTCTGGAAAGTCCAGCATACAAAGCTGAGAACATAGGGTATGGTTTAGACCGCCTAGGAAGCGATCAATCTTCCTTTCCTCAGCGGATACATCATGAGTAGAATATCGTGCCAGATTGTTAAACTTGTTCAGATACTCGGCTATAGTCATGCCTCCTTGTGTAAGAGCAAGGAATTCTCTTTGCTTCACTTTCATTATACCTGTAGGAATATGATATTTACGGAATGCTTCCTTGAATCTTTCCCATGTAATCTCTTCTCCACAGGGCCATGTTGCCTTGGTATTATCCCACCATATAGCTGTTGGCCCTTCTAGGTAGTGAGTGGCAAAAGGAACCTTGTCTGCTTCCTCACAACGGGCTATGCCTAGCTTCTTCTCTATAGTCCTTAACCAGTCATCGGCTTCAATTGGATCCACAGCTTGGCCAAAACTGGGAGGCTTAGTACATTGAAAATCTGACAACTTGGACCATGCCCCGTTGTTGTTATTCTGGCCTACCATAGCATGCATGCTTCTCAAGAATTCCATGAGGTCCTGATTACTCTTTTCCTCAAACATCCTCATGATCTGCTCAATATTTGGTGCCTGGGGTGGTCGAGGTGGTAGGTCTTCTGGTGGTTGACCTGCCTGTCTGGCGGATCGACGGATAGGAGTTCCATCTCCTCCTTGACTACATCTTCCTTTCATCCTAAATTTTTGTTCCCATTGCAAGGTACCGAATTGGTGAGGAACATCCATAAGGAAAAAGCATGGTCATAAACTTCAAAAAAAGTTCTCATGGAAAAGACGAATAAGAAAATGACATAATTATACAATATAACTCAACATTATTCATGGCAAGCTAATAGGGGTAAATATCATGGCTAGACTGCTCATACAGCAGTTGACATATGCAAAGATGTGATAACCCACAAGTGTAGGGGATCGCAACAGTTTTCGAGGGTAGAGTATTCAACCCAAATTTGTTGATTCGCCACAAGGGGAAGCGAAAGAATATTCTCATGTATTAGCAGCTGAGCTTGTCAGATTCAACCACACCAGAAAGATTAGTGTCTGCAAGCAAAGTATCAGTAGCAAAGTAGTATGATAGCAACGGGGTCAGAAAAGATCTGTTGATGGCAGACTATTCCTAACTGTTGTATCAATGGCGCCAGTAAGTTGCACGTGGACGGGGAACTATTCTTTCCCGACAATGGTGTCGGAAAAGGGTCTTGCGACAAGTAACATCAAAGTAGCAAGTAACAACAGTAGTGATAGCAGTGGCAAGGAACAGCAGTAGTGACAATAGTAGGAGCAAAATGGCCCTATCCATTTTGTAGCAAGGGACAAGCCTGGAGAAAGTAACGTAGCAAGGACCAGTAGTAAAAGACTCGTAGGCAGTGGATCGGTGATGGATGAGTATGACGGATGTGATTCATCATGTAACAGCTATAACACGGAGAGATATGTAACTAGCTCTCGTTCGTCAATCTAATGTAGGCATGTATTCCGTATGTAGTCCTACGTGCTTAGGGAAAAGAACTTGCATGCCATCTATTGTCCATCCCTCCCGTGGCAGCGGGGTCCTAGTGCATTTGTGCAATCTCAGAATTTTAGTGTTATTACTAGCATATTCTCTACTTTTTGGTATTATTATTGTCGCATTTTTACAACTAATATTATTACTCTACATATTCATTTCGGAGTTGTATGTTATGCAGTGTAATTCTTTGTGTTTTGGATTCTTTGCAGGTTTGGCAGTTAGTTCGTGTTACTATCGACCAAGGCTTTTTAGCAGGAATTACTTGGGTCTGAAAAGCTTCCTGGAAGTGGTGGTGTAGTGTTGGAGATTAGAATCATGTAGTAGTGTAGTTTCAATGATATCATGTTACTTGATTTTTATTAAATGCTTATGCTTATAGCACCTTGTAAATATGCTTGTGATGTTTTGATATTAATTTTTCTTTTTGAAATCAGACCAGATTGTTCAAAATTTGTATTGTCTTGTTGAATGAATAGAATTGCATGTCTTGTTGTAAATTATGATGCATTGTGAAGATAAGTTGGGGTGAAAAGTATGGCTAATCGGTTGGACTGGATTGAAATTATTGGGCCAAAACCTAATTGGGTTGGTTACTATATGGGCCATGCTGGCCTCCACGTCAGATCCACGTAGATGCCACGTTGCATCCATGTCATGTAAATCGGTGACGGATTGTTCCGTCATATCGTAGTTTGGGTCGGGCGGGCCGGGGGCAAATCCGTGACGGTAAAGAACCGTCAAGGATGGTGCTATGTCAAATTATGACGCGATATACGTGATGGATCTCAAGTCCGTCATGCATGGGCATGCATGAAAGTTTTTGAATTATCCATGACGGAAAGGGACCGTCATCGGTTAACAGATTTCTTGTAGTGCAAGATGTGGTTGTATGATTATGCCCGGAAGAGGTGACTCATGATCAACCACTAAGCCATGATACACATAGAGATTTGTAACAGTAAGCACATATTTCTATATGATTGTTTATTAGACGGTTATTTTCTAGCAAGTTAAGTAATTATAATGCATGAAGATGTAGGTTATGCTATGCAAAACGACATCACATGGATATGATGGCTTGCCTTGATCAGTGGGGTTGTTCAAACACTCCTGGTCTTCAAAGTTTCTCTCTGGAAATATATTTGAAATAGCAAAAGAAAAAGAAAAGTCATTCAATACCTTTTTATTAACCAGAAATTCTATGAGTGTGGGAAAAATATCAAACTTTACAAGAAAATAAAGGGGATCATTACCAACTGAATGCAAAAAAGAATCAAGTGATTTGGACTTATAAATAAAAGGATACAAATGGTCAAAGTTGCTGGTCAAATTTGAAATAAAAGAAAAAGCAAAAGAACCCGACAGGGGCCACGTCGAAGGCGTAAAGTGGAGGGGCGCCTCCACTTACCGCTTCGGCCGCGGGCCTCGGTCACTGGCAGGTGGGGTCGGCTACTTCAAAACAGAGAGAGGGGGAGGGAGACAAGGACGCGGCGAGTCCCCGACGATGGTCGCCGGTGCTAGAGACGGCGACGAGGCTTGGGACTAGGGGGAATGGAACGAGGGGTCTACGACGAGCACACACGTACCCGTAGATCGGCGAGAGGTGAACAAATGGCATTGTCCCCTTCTTCTCCGATGGCGGCAGCTTCGGGTGGTCGTCGGAGACAGCAATGCAGGCGAGGATTGGCTCGGGCGAGGGGTCGAGGAGCACCAGGGGAAACCCTGAGCTCGATGGAGGGGTGCGGAGGGCTTTGGAGAGGGTGGTTGGCGCTGGCGATGGTGGGGCTGCAAGCGGAGGAACTCCAGCGATGATTCGAGGCCGGAGGGCCTCTTGGCCTCAGCTCACTCAATGAGGGGCCGACTGGAGGCTGCAGGAGTGGGATGGAGAGCTCGAAGGTGTCGGGCGCCCTTTAAATAGGCCGACGACGAGCACGACCGATCTCTCCCGAAGCGGCGAGGATAAGCTCGGCCACTGGCGCAGGGGGGTGAGCTGGCCGTTGCTGTGTGACCTGAGGTGACGGAGGAGGGCAGAGGGTCGACGGGACGTCTGCTGCGCCATTAATAGCGCGCGGACGCCCACAATGGCCGGAGCCGACTATTCGGTCCGTGGAGGGGCTTGGCAATGAGCGATGATGTCTACTACGCAACCTTCTCCTTGTAGACGTTGTTGGGCCTCCAAGCACAGAGGTTTGTAGGACAGTAGCAATTTTCCCTCAAGTGGGTGACCTAAGGTTTATCAATCCGCAGGAGGCATAGGATGAAGATGGTCTCTCTCAAGCAACCCTGCAACCAAATAACAAAGATTCTCTTGTGTCCCCAACACAACAAATACAATGGTAAGTTGTATAGGTGCACTAGTCCGGCGAAGAGATGGTGATACAAGTGCAATTTGGATGGTAGATATAGGTTTTTGTAATCTGAAATTACAAAAACAGCAAGGTAACTCGTAACAAAAGTGAGCACGAACGGTATTGCAATGCATGGAAACAAGGCCTAGGGTTCATACTTTCACTAGTGAAGTTCTCTCAACAATAATAACATAATTAGATCATAGAACTAGCCCTCAACATGCAACAAAGAGTCACTCCAAAGTCACTAATAGCTGGGAACAAACGAAGAGATTATTATCGGGTACGAAACCACCACAAAGTTATTCTTTCTGATCGATCTATTCAAGAGTCCGTAGTAAAATAACACGAAGCTATTCTTTCCATTCGATCCATCATAGAGTTCGTACTAGAATAACACCTTCAGATACATATCAACCAAGACCATAGTGTCACCTAGATACTCCATTGTCACCTCAAGTATCCGTGGGCATGATTATACGATATGCATCACATAATTTCATAATCATCTATTCAACCAACACATAGAACTTCAAAGAGTGCCCCAAAGTTTCTACCGGAGAGTCAAAACGTGTGCCAACCCCTATGCATAGGTTCCCAATGTCACGAACCCGCAAGTTGATCACCATAACATACATCGAGTACTCACATGAATCAAACGTGTGCCAACCCATATGCATAGGTTCAAAATGTCACAAACCCGCAAGTTGATCACAGCAGATAGACACGTGCAAGACATACATCAAGTGTTCTCAAAGACTCAATCCGATAAGATAACTCCAAAGGGGAAACTCAATTCATTACAAGAGGGAGAGGGGGAAGAACATCATAAGATCCAACTATAGTAGCAAAGCCCGTGGTACATCGAGATCAAGGCATCTCAAGAACACGAGAGAGAGAGATCAAACACATAGCTACTGGTATATACCCTCAGCCCCGAGGGAGAACTACTCCCTCCTCGTCATGGAGATCGCCGAGATGATGAAGATGACCACCGGAGATGGATTCCCCCTCCGGCAGGGTGCTAGAACGGGCTCCAAATTGGTTTTTGGTGGCTACAGAGGCTTGCGGTGGAGAAACTCCCAATCTAGGTTTCTTTTTGGGGGTTTCTGAATTTATAGGAATTTATGGCGGTGGAATTACGTCGGTTGGGCCCACGAGGAGGTCACAAGCCTTCCCTGCGCCACCTAGGAGGGTGGTGGCGGCGTCAGGGCCTGTGACTCCCTCGTGGCTCTTCTGGCCTTCTTCCAAAGCTTCGGGGGTCTCTTTTAGTCCAAAAAAAATCATCTTAAAGTTTCATTCCATTTGGACTCCGTCTGAAAATGGGCCAAAAACACGGAAAAAACAGAAACTGGCACTTGGCAGTGAGTTAATAGGTTAGTCCCAAAAAAGATATAAAATAGCATATTCATGCATATAAAACATCCAAAGTTGACAAGATAATAGCATGGAACCATCACAAATTATAGATACGTTGGAGACGTATCAAGCATCCCCAAGCTCAACTCCTGCTCGTCCTCGAGTAGGGAAGTGATAAAGAATGAATTTTTGATGCTTTCATGCTACCTAGCATAGATGTCCTTTGTAACTTCTCTTATGTGACATGAATGTTCAGATCCGTTAGATTCAAAACAATAGTTTGCTATTGATGTGGAGACAATAATACTTCAAGCAAACTAGCAAGGTAATCACGAACTTTCAAAATAACAAGGCCAAAAGAAAGTTATCCCTACAAAATCATATAGTCTGGCTATGCTCTATCATCCTTGCACAACAAGTTTAAATCATGCACAACCCCGGTATTGGCCAAGTAATTGTTTTCACACCTTTACTTTCTCAAACTTTTTTGACTCTCACGCAATATATGAGCGTGAGCCATGGTTTTAGCACTATAAGTGGTGTGGAGTGTGGTGGAGGTTGCAAGGCAAACAAGGAGAAGATGGTCACATTGACTAGGCATATCAATGAGCTATGGAGATGCTCATCAACAGATATCAACGTGAATGAGTAGGGATTGCCACATGAATGATACACTAGAGCGAGGAGTATGTGAAAGCTCTTAAAGAAAACTAGTGGGTGTGCATCCAACTTGCTTGCTCACGAAGACCTAAGGCAATTTTGAGGAAGCCCATCATAGGAATTTACAAGCCAAGTTATATAATGAAAATTTCCCACTAGCTATATGGTGGTGACAAAATGAGAGACTCTCAATCATGAAGATCATGGTGCTTAATATGCACAAGTGTGGAAAGGTGGTAGCATTGTCCCTTCTCTCTTTTTCTCTCATTTTATTTTTGGTGGGCTCTTTGGCCTCTTTTTTTTGGTGGGCATCTTTGGCCTCTTTTATTTCCTCACATGGGACAATGCTCCATCAATGATGATCATCACACTTTCAACTCAAAACTTAGAGCAACGATGACTCTATATGGAATGCCTTCGGTAGTGTACCGTGACAATGATCTAGCATGACATAGACATCAATGGAAACATCATGCTAGCTATCTTATGATCATGCAATGGCAATGTAGAAGCTGTGGCACATGTGATGGTGGTATTTACATGGCAATATATCTCGGAATGGCTTTGAACATGCCATAGTAGGTAGGTATGATGGCTGTTTTGAGGGAGGCTATATGGGAGGTTTATGCACCGGCGAAAGTTGCACGGTACTAAAGAAGATAGTGATGGTGGAAGGTGAAAGTGCATCTAAACCATGGACTCAACATTAGTCATGAAGAACTCATATACTTGTTGCAAAAGTTTTATTAGTAATCGAAACAAAGCATTCAACGCATACTCCTAGGGGAAGGGTTGGTAGGTATAAACCATCGCGCGATCCCGACCGCCACGCAAAGGATGACAATCAAAAGACTAATCATGCTCAGACTTCATCACATAGCGGTTCACCATACGTGCATGCTATGGGAATCACTAACTTCAACACAAGTATTTCTAGATCGACAACACCTTACTAGCATGACTTCAATATTACCGAAACCACAACTCAAAACTAATTGAGATGAATCAAACTTCTCTAACTATTCAATGCACATGAAGGTGGAAGTTTTCGTATCCCTTTGGATAACTACCCCTTTTGAGACTACTTTCAAAGCATAGATCAACTACCAAGCCACGCACCGCTGCGCTCTAAAAGATATAAGTGAAGCACACAGAGCAAAAGTATCTAGCTCAAAGGATATAAGTGAAGCACATGTGAGCTGAATTGTCTACTAAAGGATATAAGTGAAGCTCGACAAAATCACGGTGAGTGCATGTCTCTCTCTCTAGGTGTGCAGCAAGGATGATTGTGACACAACAAAAAATAATAGACTCCTACGATACAAGACGCTCCAAGCAAAACACATAACATGTGGTGAATAAAAATATAGCCCCAAGTAACGTTACCGATGGATTGAAGATGAAAGAGGGGATGCCTTCCCGGGGTATCCCCAAGCTTAGGATTTTACGACATCCTTGAATCTCTTGGGGTACATTGGGCATCCCCAAGCTTGAGCTCTTTCCACTCTTTATCTCTTTGTTCATAAGAACTTCACCCAAAACTTGAAAACTTCACAACACGAAACTTAAACAGAAACTCGTGATAACATTAGTTCGAGAAAGCAAACCACCACTTCCTTAGGTACTGTAGAAAACTTAAATTCTACTTATGCTGATGTTGGGTTACTGTATTTTCAATCTTCCATGGCTAATACCCCCGATACTATCCATAGTTTCATCAAAATAAGCAACCAACACAACAAAAACAGAATCTGTTAACAGCACACCATTCTGTAGCAATCTGTATATTTCATATACCTCTGGTAATTCCAAAATTCTAAAACATTGCGACAGTCTAAAGAAATTGTGTAGCAATCAGCAGCAAAAAAATCAACTCAAAAGCTCTTACAGAAAAAAATGAAAATTCTTTGCGTGAGCGGAAAGTTTCTGTCTTTTCCAGCATGACCAAACGATCATCCCCAAGACTAATCATAACGGTTTTGCTTGGCACAAACGCAAAAAGAAACACAAAAAACACAATCATAAAAGAATTATGAAAGTGTGGAAAACACAAAACATAAATAAAAATGATAGATTCGTTGGGTTGCCTCCCAACAAGCGCTATCGTTTAACGCCCTTAGCTAGGCATTGATTTCAATGATGCTCACATAAAAGGTAAGGATTGAAACACAACGAGAGCATCATGGAGCAAATGGCTAGCACATTTAAGTCTAACCCACTTCCTATTCATAGGGATTTTGTGATCAAACAATTTATTGGAGCAAGAATCAACTAGCATAGGAAGGCAAAACAAGCATAGCTTCAAAAATTTCAACATATGGAGAGGAAGCTTGATACTATTGCAATAAGTAGAAGCATATGATCCTCTCTCATAGTAATTTTTAGTAGAATCATGAATGAATTCAACAATATAACCAGCACCTAAAGCATTATTTTCATGATGTACAAGCATAGATATTTTACTACTCTCCACATAAGGAAATCTATTCTCAAGAATAGTAGTGGGAGTATCGTAAAAGACTTGAGCACTACAAATTGTGTCCACAATGAAAAAGCAAGGTTTAGCAAAAGGGTTCTCGAGAGTGTGATAGGTTTTATCATCCCTCTTCTTTAAAGCATAAGTATCCTCACAATAATCATCATAGATAGGGGGCATGCTTTCATCAACATGATTTTGATCATTCAAAGTGGAAGAACTAAAAAGATCATCTTCATCAAATATAGCCTCCCCAAGCTTGTGACTTTGCATATCATTAGCATCATGGGTATTCAAAGAGTTCATGCTAAGAACATTGCAGTCATGCTCATCATTCACATATTCTATGCCAAGCATTCTATGTAATTCTTCTTTCAGCACTTGAGCACAATTTTCCTTCCCATCATGCTCACGAAAGACATTGAAAAGGTGGAGCATATGAGGCATCCTCAATTCCATTTTTTGTAGTTTTCTAGCGAAAGAACAAGAAACAAAAAAGATTTCCTTGCAAGACCTAAAGATATACCTTCAAGCGCTAACCTCCCCGGCAACGGCGCCAGAAAATAATTTGATGTCTACTACGCAACCTTCTCCTTGTAGACGTTGTTGGGCCTCCAAGCGCAGAGGTTTGTAGGACAGTACCAATTTGCCCTCAAGTGGGTGACCTAAGGTTTATCAATCCGCGGGAGGCGTAGGATGAATATGGTCTCTCTCAAGCAACCCTGCAACCAAATAACAAAGAGTCTCTTGTGTCCCCAACACACCGAATACAATGGTAAGTTGTATAGGTGCACTAGTTCGGCCTAGAGATGGTGATACAAGTGCAATATGGATGGTAGATATAGGTTTTTGTAATCTGAAATTACAAAAACAGCAAGGTAACTAGTAACAAAAGTGAGCACGAACGGTATTGCAATGCGTGGAAACAAGGCCTAGGGTTCATACTTTCACTAGTGTAGTTCTCTCAACAATAATAACATAATTGGATCATATAACTAGCCCTCAACATGCAACAAAGAGTCACTCCAAAGTCACTAATAGCGGGGAACAAACAAAGAGATTATTGTCGGGTACGAAACCACCACAAAGTTATTCTTTCTAATCGATCTATTCAAGAGTCCATAGTAAAATAACACGAAGCTATTCTTTCCATTTTATCCATCATAGAGTTCGTACTAGAATAACACCTTAAGATACATATCAAACAAGACCCTAATGTCACCTAGATACTCCATTGTCACCTCAAGTATCCGTGGGCATGATTATATGATATGCATCACATAATTTCAGAATCATCTATTCAACCAACACATAGAACTTCAAAGAGTGCCCCAAAGTTTCTACCGGAGAGTCAAATCGTGTGCCAACCCCTATGCATAGGTTCCCAATGTCATGAACCCGCAAGTTGATCACCAAAACATACATCGAGTACTCACATGAATGAAACTCGTGCCAACCCATATGCATAGGTTCCAAATGTCACAAACCCACAAGTTGATCACAGCAGATAGACACGTGCAAGACATACATCAAGTGTTCTCAAAGACTCAATCCGATAAGATAACTCCAAAGGCGAGGGAGAGCGGGAAGAACATCATAAGATCCAACTATAGTAGCAAAGCCCATGGTACATCGAGATCAAGACATCTCAAGAACACGAGAGAGAGAGATCAAACACATAGCTACTGGTACATACCCTCAGCCCCGAGGGAGAACTATTCCCTCCTCATCATGGAGATCGCCGGGATGATGAAGATGGCCAACGGAGAAGGATCCCCCCTCCGGCAGGGTGCCAGAATGGACTCCAGATTGGTGTTTTGTGGCTACAAAGGCTTGTGGCGGCGGAACTCCCGAACTAGGTTTCTTTTTGGGGGTTTCTGGATTTATAGGAATTTATGGCGGTGGAATTACGTCGGTTGGGCCCACGAGGAGGTCACAAGCCTGCCCTGCGCCACCTAGGGGGGTGGTGGCGGCGTCAGGGCTTGTGACTCCCTCGTGGCTCTTCTGGCCTTCTTCCAAAGCTTCGGGGGTCTCTTTTGGTCAAAAAAATCATCGTAAAGTTTCATTCCATTTGGACTCCGTCTGAAAATGGGCCAAAAACACGGAAAAACAGAAACTGGCACTTGGCACTGAGTTAATAGGTTAGTCCCAAAAAAAGATATAAAATAGCATATTCATGCATATAAAACATCCAAAGTTGAAAAGATAATAGCCTGGAACCAACAAAAATTACAGATACGTTGGAGACGTATCAAGAGGCGACGACAATCTCGGCGACCCAGGGCCTTCCGGAGGTGCCACGCGGCCGCTAGGGACGCCCTCGATGCTAAGGACATGGAGGGGCAGCGATGGACGGCTCGAGTTGCTCGGCCGCCACACGGGTTGCACAGTGCGCGCGCTGTGGCATACCAGTACCATGGTCACCACGGTTACTGCTGCCATAGAGCCTCGCAAGCCTGGGAACTTTGTCCAGGGTGTCGACCTTACTCCCTCCAGTCACTCCCTATCATCAGATCGACCAGTCATTCACTCTTGCAAAGTGTGGCATCAACAACAGATTCTGCCAGCAAACAGGGGAGGATCTAGAGCTCAAATGGGTTAAGATTAGGGCAAACTAGCATGTCTAGGTTAACCAGCATAGGAAAGACAATAGAGTGGAAAAGTTGGACAGGGTTTGAAGATCAAATGGATAGGGTTCCTTTGTAAATCACCTTTCTGGTCCAGAACACCAATGAGCTCATGGCACTCTCATGCCAGCTCTGTTAATGGTGAAACTTGGTGAAGGAGTGTCATTTAGTAGTGCACTCATGTCCAAAATTTTGCAAGTCTTTTGTGCAACTCTAGCTAGCACTTCCTTCACAAAGGTTCATTTTTAACAGAAACTTAGCACAGTCTTACTGCTCAAAATTTGTACTAGACCATCAGATGTTTTTACATATTTGAACTAGTTATGATCCCTTGGAGCTAAGGAAATTTATTGGGAATTTTCTAAAACAGGAATAATAGGGTTGCTTCACAAAGTGATAATTCTGGTCAGAAAAGAAATAAATTTTCTAGCCAAAAATTTATATTGGGCAATGAAATATTTTTGAAGATTTTGAGATCATATGATACTTAGAACATGTGGAAAAAGTTTTGGGGTCAATAGCTTATTACAACTATAGGTTGCTTCACAACCCATTGTGATGCCATAATTCCCCAAAATAGAAAAAGAATTATTTAAAAGATTTGAATATTACAAATTATTCCAGGAAAGGTCTTGGCAAGAAACAAAAGGTTTTGGGTTGCTTGAGACGAGAAATCAGAGACTCACAATCGAACTTGCTTGAGAAAATTTGAAAATCCACCAAATGGCAAGTGAAACTCCATAAATATTTAAAAAGTAAAAAGGTTGAAGAAAAATCAAGGTGTTACATATGCTATCTTATCTCAAGTTCTATTCATGCTTCATCACAAAACTTGAACAAGCACTTGTCGATCCCTCTGTGTGAAGGTGCACTCGGAGTTTCATATCATCAAAGGCTACCTCCCAAAACCTCTTTAAAAAAACTCGAGACCAACTCCACAAACTCAGTCCCACCGAATTTCGAAAGCTGATCTGGTATTTCCAACTCGGTACCACCGAAATCACTAACTCGACTACACCGAGTTTCCCTATTAACTGACAGTAGAGGAACTCGGTGACACCGATTTCGTAATCTTGGTGACACCGTCAGCGAGAGGGTATATATTCGAGTGGACCGGATCTTTGAATTCAGGTCGTCAAAACCATTTTGCCTCAAGCCCTAAGCTTCCCCCTGGACCCTTTGTCGTCGCCTTTGCCTCCCCGAGCGCCTCTGCCGTTGGGAATCGCCATCGTCGACGGGCTCTTCACCACAATCGCCACCGTAGCTAGACAGTCGCCAATTTAGGATACGGACCCGCCTTTCTCCTGTGCTCCCTTGATCTATCTCTTGCGCATTAGAAATTGTATCCACAAGCCATAGTGTGCAAACCTTCTCATCCACAAGAAGTTCTTGTAGATTAGCGAACAGAAATTTCCTAGGGTTATCCATCCACAGAACCCATCTCGGTTCCAGTGAGTTGCAAAACTCGGTTCCACCTATTTGAATCTAGGGTCATAGAGAATGAACTCGGTGAGACCGAGTTGTCACTTTTGGGGCCACTGAAGTGATGACCAAGTTTTTGTAAAGGAATACATTTGTCTCGGTGACTCCGAAATTCAAACTCGGTGCTACCAAAATGTGATCTGCAGAAAGCTAAAACTCGGTGCTACCAAAATGTGATGCTCAACCCTTCTGCTTTTCCTACATCGACTTCACAGGTTTTGTTGTTTGCTGCTGAGTTTTTGCTTGTCTGCCAAGATGTGTGGATTAGAAGATAGTGAGAATGATTTCAGAGAGCCAAGCATTGAGATGGACTCGGGCACTAGTCCAGAGAAGACTGACTCCGACCCTGGATCCTACAGCTCCCATGGCTTGCCCAAGGTTGGCACCAAGTAGAGGAAGAAACTAAACTCAGATGAACAAGACTCACACTTTGTGCCAGAGGAAACTTCAGCTCCTCCAAAGGCTCCTGCCAAGAAGGTTGTCAGGAAGAAGTATGCTAACCCTACTGATCTTAGAGCTCCTGGTTATGCAAGGCAAGGGATGACACTTTCCCTTGATAATCCTCCCTAGAAGGCTGGTGCAAAGAGAGCAAGGAAGAGGGTAGTTCATGTTGTTGGGAGACCTACTTCCATGTATGAGGAACCGGAAGAAGATGCTGGTGAAGATAAGATCCCAGCTCCTCCCAAGAAGAAGAACTCATGGATGATGCCATGAAATCTGCTCCTAAGCCTCCATCCAAGGCAAACAAGGTTGTAGTTGTCGGCGTTCTGGGAACCGGGGTACCCAGACCTGCATGCCTGTGGCCCAGGGTTGGCCCACTTCATCAGCGCAAGATCAGCAAGGAGCAACACCACCCTGAACAAGGCCCTCGTGAGGGGCTAAGCCTCACGAGGAGGAGGAGCGTCAAAACCCGCAGGGGGGGCTCCTCAGGACCCCTGTGGAGCGGCAGATATTCCGAGGTAAGGCCGGGCCTCAAGAGGCAAGGTTGACGCCAGGAAAGGACATGCAAGTAGCAGATGGCAGGACGGGGCAGTTTCCCCTTTGGTGCAAAGGAGGCGGGAGCATACATGTTTCCCAAAGGCATCTTCCAAAGGTTTCCCTTGTGGTGCAACAAAGCCGCAGCCTCCCACCAGTAGCGCAAACGTCATCCATAGGCCCGTATCTGTGGTGTGGGCAGTTACTTTACTAGCGAACACCACCTTTGGGTAAGGGAGCATGTTCCCCTGTTCCACTTTAAAATTGGCCACTATGGGATCCCCTCCCACCGAATCTATGAGGGAAGAGGACCCGGGCCTCCACTATAAATAGAGAGGGTAGGATACTTGAGAAGGGGAGTTCATTCGGACGGTAGAACAACACACCTAGTCGCTCAGCCTCCGGAGGCCCAAGAACACTGTACTAATTCATCCACCACCTTCGTGAGAGGCAATCCACCAAAAGCAGGAGTAGAGTTTTACGCTTCGCAGCGGCCCAAACCTGGGTAAACTGTTGTCTTCTGTGTTCCCCTCGCCAGCGAGCAAGTCCTCCATCTTTTCCGTCGAATAACGGGTTAGGCAAGGCGAAGCAGGGAGAGACCTTCCTACACGCCCCGGTGTTCGAATCCTTAGGGTTTTGTGGAGCCCAAAATCCGACATTTGGTGCGCTAGGTAGGGGGCATGTCGAGATCTCCCCCAAAGTTCGGCTCACCGAAACTGACCATGTCCATGGCAGAGAAGCGACGAGTCCGTGCGGAGAGACGTGCTACCCGCGTGGTGCGGACGGCGTGGGCAGGCCACGACGCCCAGCAGCCCCGATCCACCCGGACGCCCGACGGTGTCGGGACCCCGATCCTAAGTCATAAGAACCCAGCCTGTAACACATCACATCACTTTGCGGCCTCACGCACAGTAAACTCCATGGCTGCCACCTTACCTTGGCCGGGACCATTTGCATCTTTTGGCTCACGTATATGAATGTGTCACTAGCATTCAAACGACAAAGAACCCGGGTCGACATGACTAGTTACATACCCAAGTGGTACATTCGTACAGGGACAGGCATACATAACCCAGCAAGGTAGGTCTCGGTAATCAGCGTGTGTAGACGAGTCGTAGCAAGCTACAAAGACTCCATTACAGCGCGTGACATTTCCCCGAAGGGAAAGACACAACAATAAAGAAAGATACATGCCGGTCAATCAATGTGTCTGGAGCAGTAGCAAGCTACCAAGGATCGGTGGAAGCACAAAGAGGCATTTCCCCGTAACGAGTACTACTAAAGGCACACAAATAGGTGTCGAATCCCACACATATAATGCATTTCATAACATACACACAATATGCACTATATGTGTAGATACAACATGGCATCGCAACATAACTCTATAACTCAAGCTTTTATTAAAGACTCATAAAAGTCAACATAGTATGATATTACAAATAGGGGTCTCGTGACCCGTCATTCAAGTCATACAAACAGCAAGCGGAAGCCAAACATGTCTGGGTACAAATATCTACTAAAAATGGCTGGAGGAGCCTGAAAAGCTACCATGACCCTACCAAAGGAGCCAGACCTCTGTCTGGGATTCCCAAGCTATTCCGGTCAACATCGAATACGTCGCGTAGAACCTTTTAAAGAGACTAAATCTTCTCTGCAAAACATAAATAAAGCAACCGTGAGTACAAAGGTACTCAGCAAGATTTACATCAAAACTATCTACATATGCATCATGTTTCAATGAAAGGAGTGTGGGGTTTGATTGCAGCAAGCCAGCTTTGACTCTTGGATAACCTGTACTATGACTACAAGTTATTTCTTTGAGGTGGGATAGCGCACACGAGTCCACATATTCACCAATCAATACACCACCATGGATCCGCTCTCGTCTCCCTACGAGAAGGCCATCCATAGCACTCACACTTATCTTGCATGTTTTAGAGTATCCATTTAAATTGTCTATGTACCACATAATGTTTCCAAGTAGTCCATATCCGAGGACGCGACTATTCGAACAGATTAAATCACCCTACAGGGGTATACTTCTTCACACATGCTCTCACCACTTAGCACCATATGCACTTCATGCATCTCGGCAACCTTCAAGCGGAAGCACTGGCGTGGTTGTCGGCCACGACCGTTAACCACACAAGACCCTAGTCCAGGTTTATCGCCTATTTGAAACTGAACCCGCAAGGAAGTCCAGCCAAGGATTCCTCTACAGCCCCAAACGATGTGTGCAAGGTTCCCAAGCCCACCATCCGGGTGCCACTTGGTACACCGTGCCACTGTGTATCTACCGCAGAGAAGCCTACCCCGTCGGGCAAAGCTAAACACGGCCACCAACACTTTTCCTAAAAACACCAGAAACTAATTGCAACTCCTGGACAGAGATCTAGGCAATTAATAAGCCAAGCGGGGTCATATTTCAGGGCCCAATGCATGGTAGTATCTTGTCTTGGATAACATACACAGAACTCAGTTCTTAAGGACGGTCCCAATGAGACATCCCACCATGTACTCCTACCTGTCCTCTCATCGCTACCTTTACCAAATCGAATTCACACCTTTACTCTCACACAGTGGGACATGAACACAACCATTCCGATTCATCAACCAGATGGATCAGACCCGACACGACTCTAAGCATAGCAGGCATTGTAAACATGCAGGGATGAGTAAGCACAACAAGGCTCAACTAGTTGCTACTCATGCTAAGTGGTTTCAACTATTTAGTGTGGCAAAATCAGGTCATGCACAGAAATGGGTTCAACTACCGACAACATGTAACAGTTGAATCGTGTTTCTCCTAATGCAATAAAAGAGAGCGGGAGCAAGAGAGTGGGTTTATATCAGTATGCTCAAGGGGGGTTGCTTGCCTGAAACGTCTGAAGATAGCAATGAGTCTTAATCAATGTCAATGATCACATCGTCGGAACCATCGTCGGAACCATCGTCTACCGAGAGGGAACAACACCGGCAAACAAGAAAGAATAATATTTACTTCACGGAAATGCAACACTATGATAGATGGGCATGAAATGAAGATGACAAGTGGCAGGGCCAATATAGCTACCATTTCTTAGGTTGAAGCTGTATTTGAATTAGAATTCAAATATCACTTCAAGCAAGGTATTTTCCGGATACCCTTTTAATTGATTCGACCTGATGCTCAGGCATAACTTATTTTAGCATACATGAAGATGGCAATTTGAGGTACTGGTTTTCCTAGATCAATGTTTGGTCATAATAATTGAAGTATAATTCAAATAGGTATCAAATTCCAACTCCAAATTATTTATTAAATTTACCCTAATCATCATTTTGCCTGCTTGGTGATGTTAACTTTCTCAAACATGCATGAAAATGTCATAATCAGATTCCTTGAATTTTTCTGATCATTTTTCATATATAAATTATTTTCATCTCAGTTATATTTTATTTTCTATGATTTTTAGAAGTTTTAGGCATTTTGTGGAATTTCTTTTATATTAGAAAACCAAATTATTGCGCGAGCATGACGCCAATATTGTGTCAGCAGTCAACAGCGGTCGTCCCGGGTCAAACCTGACCAATGGGGTCCACTGCTCAGTGACCCATGGCTGGCTACGGCACTGGTAGGTGGGACCCAGTGGTGAGCGGCACAGGGATTAATCCCGCGCTGACCCGGGCTTTGACCCACGCCAGGGCCCACTGTTAGCGTCACTAGGGGTGGTAATTAGGGCTAATCTAACTCCTCGCCGGCCGGGCCCACATGACTGTGGCTCAGGCCGGCGAGGTCGACGCCGGCGGCCATCAGGGCGACGGAGGCTCGCCGGAATCGTGGCTCCGGTGTCCAATCGACGCGCGGAGGGGCGGAATGGGTTTGCGGGACCACATTGCTTCCTTTGGTGGCAGCTCGGTGGCCGGAGGGGCACCGGAACTACGCCGGCGACGAGCCTATGCGGTGGCATGATTCGGCCGTAGTGGAATCCCGGCTAGGAATCGAGCGGGGCAACGAGGTTAGGGGGATTCGACGCAGGAGCTCACAGTGGTTCGGACGGGACAAACGGCGAACTCGAGGACGGCCTGAATCGAGCGAATCGATGGCGAGGACGTCCGGTGGCCGGCGGTGAAGATGATGCAGATGGCGGCGCTGCAGGGCGCCTGAGCTTGATTCTTCTGGCGTAGAGATGGGGAGGAGAACGGCGGAGCTAGGGGACACAGTCGCTGGGCTAGAGGGGGCCGATGGCCGCGGTGGTGTTATCCGGCGCTCTCGGGCGTGCGCGAGGAAGAGAGACACAGGGGAAAGGAAGAGAGAGGGAGCAAGGAAAGAGGTTGAGGGAGGCGAGGGAGAGCGCGTGGCGTCCTTAGCCAGCTCCAGGCGACCAGAGGCAAGCAGGAGGTGGCCAGGGGACGTGGCGGTGCCCGGCAATACGTCGGGCACGCAGCTGCTTCTCCTCCTGGCAGGAGGAAGAAGATAGCGGTGCCCCTGATGGGCTGGGCTGCTTCAGGTGAGCGTAGGTTAGTTTCTTTCTCTTTTTTTTCTCTTTTCTTTCTGTTTGATATTTCTAACATTTATTTTATTTTGTTCTGGCTTCAAACTTAAGTCGAAAATATTGAAATTGTTTTTAAGGTTTTGTTTGGATTATTTCCTGGCTGCACAAATATATTTATCATTTTTTAAAAGACTAAAAATATTTATAGCCATTTAGTTATCAATTTCAGAGGCATTAAGATTAACTTAAGATGACAAATGAGTTGTTAAAAAGTTTATCACCTCTGGTATGTTGTTTCCAACATTTACCAAAAAGGGTGAACATTTTTTAAGACCAATTGAGTTCATTAAAATTAATCCTTGTTGAACCTATTTGGATTTTATTTGGTGCTAGGGTTTGGTCATCCCCATTTGTAGATCATGTCCATTTGTAGATCATCCCCATTTGTATTAAATTGATTTGAATGCATGCATGAATGCTCACTGATGCAACTATCTACAAGCTATAATCTAGGGCTGTGACAACTCACCCCCACTAAACAAGAATCTCGTCCCGAGATTCAGGCGTAGTCGGGAAGAGGAAGAGGGGACACTAAACCATCGGAATATTCACGATCCAATTGCCCTTCTTGAGGTGTTGATTCATTGCATCAGGTTGATCTTGGCATCTTTGTCTTGGAGGTCTTCATCTAACGCGACAACAAGAAGAGGAAGACTCTAGAAGATTCGATCTCCTCAAGATCGCGCAACTCAAGATCAACTTATAGAATGAGACGTAGGAACGTCCCTTGAGCAAAGACACTATACACATAACAGGGATGAGGAAATGAGGCATATGACGAAGGTTCAATTGGTAGGCAGCAATTCCACGCTTAAAAGAGATGATGACGAGGTTTCAAAGTAGCGAGGATTAAGTTACCCTTCATACCATAACGGGGCACCGTAGGAGGGTGACTCGTAGAGTTATTCCCTTAAGTGGCAAAAAGAATTACTTTTGATAGAGAGATCATTGAAACTCTTCATACCAGGGTAAGGCAATTCGCAAATGATTGTTTGAAGGAATTTGAAACAATGGCATACTCAGGTTGGAAAGAAACTAGGGTTATAGAATAACTCGGTGAATGGAAGGAACATTCCAATTACTATCGAGAATATAACCTAGTGTCTGAGCATGCTCTCAAGAACTTGAGCATTTGCATATTCATCAAAGTTTTACCAATATCCGTGCCAAGATCTTGGTGACACAACATACTACCATGATGAACAGTGATGGAGGATGCAGATGCAAAGGAAGACAATACTTCCTCAAATTTCACCTTAGCTATACCTAGGGAACGAAATCTAGTTAATCGACCGAGAGACATTTAGCACTCCACTTCTAATGTTCTCCTTGATGTACTAGCACAACCCAATTATAGGTCATGCTTGATATCTAGCACATCAAGTATAGGTCGGACTTCTGGGCATCAAAGGGAGTCCATGAGGAACAACTTCCAAAATAATTCATACAAAACCTCACGGGGAGATGGCTAAGGTTGCTGATGCAAGATATTATAATATTAAGTCTTCCAGCTAGGTGTGTTAACCATTACATCACTTTACCGGGTTAAAGAGAGACCAATATCATAATCCTTGGGAAGCGTTACAACCATCATATCTTGGGAAGCGTTACAACCATCATATCTGCCTGAGATTCAGATTTGGTTGGTGACATGATGTTTCAGACTCAGCATGTGTGAAAAGAAAATTTGCAATACAAATCGACGAGATAACGTTGCGAGATTCTCGGGAATTAAACTACGGAAGACAACTCCAAGACATGAGCTAGATTGCAAGACAGCAGTGAACACACTGCCCAAGGCAATGATGAGCACATGATAAGTCTTACAACAAAACACTTCTGAGTTCTGGGTGGGAATCATCATTGTGGGTAATAAAGCCATTTGCAAATCCGTCTAGTACCTTCAGGAATGGCACTTGACTTCTTTTCCTTGAACAAATCAATCATTGGCTTGGTGTGCTAGGAAATAAATTTGGAGAGAGAGGTTGCAAAGCTATCAAACCACATCATACTTCGCACATGCATGACTGATTTGGGATGATTCTGAAGATAACAAAACGACCTTCCCAAATTCGTGGCAGCAACTTGCACCAATGCACATGAGTTAGAGGAAGTCACTTCTTACACCTGACATATACCTCATGCACAATACACGAAGACAATGTCTACAAAGTTTCCAGCACTAGCTTAATGTCCAACATAAATCATGGAACAAATGAAAATGTTGCCGATGGGCTCAACAACAATTCATCAAGATACCAATATAAATGGATTTCCACAACTATGTGAGCAAGATAATAGCATTGGCCAGATCAAAGAATACAATGGTGTATGCTCAAGGAAATCCACGAGTAAGACACTGTTACGAAAATCTTTGATTCCTCAAATCAAAATTGGACAAGATAATATATGCAACAATTGATCACACGGATCAACCAATGACAATATCATCTTTCTTCAAGACTCACACAACAGGAAAGATATCCCTTTAGAATGAACTAAGTTTAGGCGAAGCTTTTATCTTCCAACTCTCCAAGTTGTTGTTTAGCTTAACCAACTAGCTCGGGGTATCCAATACGGATTCTTGGAGAAGATGGCTTATAGAGAAACCAATTTGATCACGAGCTCTATTATAACAGTCAGGAAACAACCTGGTAATACTTCTGAGAAGATATTCAAAAAATCACGAACCACCGATATGTTATTAAGCTCAGGAACAATCTCGCTTTTCAGGGCAAGATGATGTGATCAAAGAGCGAAGGATTGACAAAATCCTAACTCCTTGATCGAAAAGTGCACCATGAAACATGGACTAGGTAGCACGATCAATCTTAGGATGACGATTCAATCACCATCACCATAAGAGTGAATTTATTGTCCGTTAACTACTAAGCAATGGCATTGCTAGGAGTATTGATTTCACACATCATGGTTCACTTGTCGATATTCCAGTTACAACCAACACGGAAACCGAGGGACGAACAATTATAGCGAGAAGTACCATTACATCAAGAGCTCATAAGAGATGGCGCAATTCTCACAACACTCTTGACAAAAAGGGGGTAATACTCCAAGATAGAACAGAACAAAAGCTATATTGGCATTTTGATCTGCGGAATACAGTTGCTTTGACCCAATCCAAGAAATGGATGAGGCACTGGAGTTTGCTTCTCTCAGTCATTCGAAAATAGAACAACTTGACACACCACAGGAATAACAGACATCGATGACACGAATGCACAACTACTCTTGACTATCCTCTCATAAATGAAGGTCAGAATACAACTAGATAGGGCCAACTCAAGAGCACATGGTTTCTTGAGTTGTGGATGCATGGATTAGCATGTTGAACGAGTTCTACATAATTCTTCCAGATAACCCATGTAGAAGGGTGAAGTTGGCAGAATCACAATATGGAGTAGAGAACTCATAGCAAGCACTCTTGTTATGATCTTTAATTCATGAAGAACTTCTGCCAAAGATGGTCCATGGTGTTGGAAGAATGATATACCATGAACCTTGGGAACTACAACAAGGTTACTAATCATTCTAAAGGAACTAGCAACACTATCAACAGAAGTGAGCAGAATGATCCTTGGATTCAAGAGTCCAGAAATAGAATACCTACTAACTAAATAACATCGCGGAATGTTTTTCGAAAATGATGGCCAGAATTATCACACTAGAAACATAGAACACATCTAGACTATTGATTGATTTTCGAGGTGACATGGTTTCCTAATACTCCAACAATAGGTCGAGGTAATAAAGTACCTCATCACAATTATTAGTGTGCTTTGTCTGGCCAAAAAGACATTAGAAATAAGAGGAAGGAATTTTGCAATTGCATCAGATTGTTTAGAAACCTTGGAAAACTCGGACAGCATAACGGCTGTACGGGCATGAAATATGAGGCAACCTGCAAGAAAACTAACAACATAACGATTGAATTCTTATGGATACACTGATCCTTGAAGACAACAACTTTCCTATAGGCCTCCAGCATAGTAACTCGTCACCCTAATGAATAGATGAGAAAGCCTAATTCTTAAACCCCGTACAATACAGAAGAGGATGACTCAGAATAACAATGACACAAGGAAAGGAGTAAAAAGAGCCTTACGTTCCCTTCCACAAACAATTCCCTTATATAACTAAAGAGTTGCTAGACTCAACATCGACCAGTTTGGCTTGGTTATCCTACTGGCAGTAAAGCTCTGATACCAAAACTGTCGGGACCCCGATCCTAAGTCATAAGAACCCAGCCTGTAACACATCACATCACTTTGCTGCCTCACGCACGGTAAACTCCACGGCTGCCACCTTACCTTGGTCGGGACCGTTTGCATCTTTTGGCTCACGTATATGAATGTGTCGCTAGCATTCAAACGACAAAGAACCCGGGTCGACATGACTAGTTATATACCCAAGTGGTACATCCGTACAGGGACACGCATACATAACCCAGCAAGGCAGGTGTCAGTCATCAGCGTGTGTAGACGAGTTGTAGCATGCTACAAGGACTCCATTACACCGCGTGACATTTTCCTGAAGGGACAGACACAGCAGCAAAGAAGGATACATGCCGGTCAATCAATATTTCCGGAGCAGTAGCAAGCTACCAAGGATCGGTGGAAGCACAAAGAGGCATTTCCCCGTAAAGAGTACTACTAAAGGCACACAACTAGGTGTCGAATCCCACACATATAATGCATTTCATAACATACACACAATATGCACTATATGTGTAGATACAACATGGCATCGCAACATAACTCTATGACTCAATCTTTTATTAAAGACTCATAAAAGTCAACATAGTATGATATTACAAACAGGGGTCTCGTGACCCGTCACTCAAGTCATACAAACATCAAGCGAAAGCCAAACATGTCTGGGTACAAACATCTACTAAAAATGGTTGGAGGAGCCTGAAAAGCTACCACGACCCTACCAAAGGAGCAAGACCTCTCTCTGGGATTCCCAAGCTATTCTGTTCAACATCAAACACGTCGCGTAGAACCTTTTAAAGAGACTAAATCTTCTCTGCAAAACATAAATAAAGCAATTGTGAGTATAAAGGTACTCAGCAAGACTTACATCAGAACTATCTATATATGCATCATGTTTCAATGAAAGGAGTGTGGGGTTTGATTGCAGCAAGCCAGCTTTGACTCTTGGCTAACCTCTACTACAACTACAAGTTCTTTCTTTGAGGTGGGATAGCGCACACGAGTCCACATATTCACCAATCAATACGCCACCATGGATCCACTCTCGTCTCCCTACGAGAAGGCCATCCATAGCACTCACACTTATCTTGCATGTTTTAGAGTATCCATTTAAATTGTCTATGTACCACGTAATGTTTCCAAGTAGTCCATATCCGAGGACGTGGCTATTCGGACAGATTAAATCACCCTGCAGGGGTATACTTCTTCACACATGCTCTCACCACTTAGCACCATATGCACTTCATGCATCTCGGCAACCTTCAAGTCGAAGCACTGGCGTGGGTGTCGGCCACGACCGTTAACCACACAAGACCCTAGTCCAGGTTTATCGCCTATTTAAGACTGAACCCGCAAGGAAGTCCCGCCGAGGTTTCCTCTACGGCCCCAAACGATGTGCGCAGGGTTCCCAAGCCCACCATCCGGATGCCACTTGGTACACTGTGCAAGTGTGTATCTACCGCAGAGAAGCCTACCCCGTCGGGAAGAGCTAAACACGGCCACCAACACTTTTCCTACAAACACCAGAAACTAATTGCAACTCCTGGACAGCGATCTAGGCAAATAATAAGCCGACTGGGGTCATATTTCAGGGCCCAATGCATGGTAGTATCTTTTCTTGGATGACATACACAGAACTCAGTTCTTAAGGACGGTCCCAATGAGACAACCCACCATGTACTCCTACATGTACTTTCATCGCTACCTTTACCAAATCGAATTCACACCTTTACTCTCACACCGTGGGACATGAACACAACCATTCCAATTCATCAACCAGATGGATCAGACCCGACACGACTCTAAGCATAGCAGGCATTGTAAACAGGCAGGGATGAGTAAGCACAACAAGGCTCAAGCAGTTTCTACTCTTGCTAAGTGGTTTCAACTATTTACTGTGGCAAAATCAGGTCATGTAGAGAAATGGGTTCAACTACCGACAACATGTAACAGTTGAATCGTGTTTGTCCTAATGCAATAAAAGAGAGCAGGAGCGAGAGAGTGGGTTTATATCAGTATGCTCAAGGGGGTTTGCTTGCCTGACACGTCTGAAGATAGCAATGAGTCTTCATCAATGTCAACAATCACATCGTCGGAACTATCGTCTGCCGAGAGGGAACAACACCGGCAAACAAGAAAGAACAATAATTACTTCACGGAAATGCAACACTATGATGTATGGGCATGAAATGAAGATGAGAAGTGGCAGGGCCAATATAGCTACCATTTCTTAGGTTGAAGTTGTATTTGAATTAGAATTCAAATATCACTTCAAGCAAGGTATTTTCCAGATACCCTTTTAATTGATTCGACGTGATGCTCAGCCATAACTTGTTTTAGCATGTATGAAGATGGCAATTTGAGGTACTGGTTTTCCTAGATCAATGTTTGGTCATAATAATGGAAGTATAATTCAAATAGGTATCAAATTCCAACACCAAACTATTTATTAAATTTACCCTAATCATCATTTTTCCTGCTTGGTGTTGTTAGCTATCTCAAACATGCATGAAAATGTCACCATCAAATTCCTTGAATTTATTTGATCATTTTTCATATATAAATTATTTTCATGTGAGTTATATTTTATTTTCTATGATTTTTAGAAGTTTTATGCATTTTCTGGAATTTCTTTTATATTAGAAAACCAAATTATTGCGCTAGCCTCACGCCAGTATTGCATCAGCAGTCAACAGCGGCCTCCCAGGTCAAACCTGACCAGTGGGGTCCACTCGTCAGTGACCCAGGGCTGGCTACGGTCACTGGCAGGTGGGACCAAGTGGTCAGCGGCACAGGGATTAATCCCGCGCTGACCCGGGCTTTGACCCACGCCAGGGCCCACTTTCAACGTCACTAGGGGTGGTAATTAGGCCTAATCTAATTCCTGACTCGCCGGGCCCACATGACAGGGGCTCAGGCCGGCGAGGTGGACACCGGCGGCCATCAGGGCGATGGACGCTCGCCGGAATTGTGTCTCCGGTGTCCAATCGATGTGCGGAGGGCGGAATGGGTTCGTTGGACCATGTTGCTTCCTTTGGCGGCAGATGGATGGCCGGAGGGGCACCGGAACTACGCCGACGACGAGCCTATGCGGCGGTATGATTCGGCCGCTGTGGAATCGCGAATAGGAATCAAGCGGGGCAATGAGGTTAGGGGGACTCGACACAGGAGCTCACAGTGGTTCGGACGAGACAAACGGCGAACTCGGGGACGGCCTGAATCGAGCGAATCGACGGCGAGGACATCCGGTGGCCGGCGGTGAAGATGATGCAGATGGCGGCGCTGCAGGGCGTCCGAGCTTGATTCATCTAGCATAGAGATGGGGGGGGAGAACGACGGAGCTAAGGGACACAGTCGCTGGGCTAGAGGGGGCGGTGGTCGCGGTGGTGTTCGCCGGCGCTCTCGGGCGTGCGCGAGGAAGAGAGACACATGGGAAAGGAAGAGAGAGGGAGCAAGGAAAGAGGTTGAGGGAGGCGAGGGAGAGCGTGTGGCGTCCTTAGCCAGCTCCAGGCGACCGGAGGTAAGTAGGAGGTGGCCAGGGGACGTGGCGGTGCCCGGTGATGCGTCGGGCACGCAACTGCTTCTACTCTTGGCAGGAGGAAGAAGATAGCGGTGCCCGTGATGGGTTGGGCTGCTTCAGGTGAGCGCAGGTTAGTTTCTTTCTCTTTTTTTTCTCTTTTCTTTCTGTTTGATATTTCTAACATTTATTTTATTTTGTTTTGGCTTCAAACTTAAGTCAAAAATATTGAAATTGTTTTTAGGGTTTTGTTTGGATTATTTCCTCGCTCCACAAATATATTCATCATTTTTAAAAACACTAAAAATATTTATAGCCATTTAGTTATCAATTTCAGAGGCATTAAGATTAATTTAAGATGACAAATGAGTTGTTAAAAAGTTTATCACCTCAGGTATGTTGTTTCCAACATTTACCAAAAAGGGTGAACATTTTTGAAGACCAATTGAGTTCATTAAAATTAATCCTTGTTGAACCTATTTGGATTTTATTTGGTGCTAGGGTTTGGTCATCCCCATTTGTAGATCATCCCCATTTGTATTAAATTGATTTGAATGCATGCATGAATGCTCACTGATGCAACTATCTACAAGCTATAATCTAGGGTTGTGACAGACGGCCATGCTGGACACACTTCAGGGGAGCGCCGGGGTTTGCCATCTTAGCCAACCATGCAGCATCCCCGCGTCGCCCCGGCTCTCCCGCACGTCCCGCTGGCCCCTCCCCTCGTCCGAGCTAGCCAACACCCGACGCACAGGCATGTTGCGCTGCTGGTGGCGTATGAGCTCAGGTGCCAGCGCACCGCCGTGTCTGAGGTTACACGCGTCACCTCGGTCTCTCCGCCACCGGAGAAGCCTGACATCGTCCCCGCACGGGCCATGTCCGTCAGCCCGCGCCGCTGGGACTTGCAACAGAAGGACCACACGAGCGCGCCTCAAACCTCCATCAAGGCTCGCCCCCGCAGGGGATCCGGCAGGAGTGGATGGGGGTGCAAGATTTGGCTCTGCTTGGAGGGCGTCATCCAGCGTTCCTCGACACGCTTCACGGAGCAGGGAGAGAGTACGAGAGGCCCGATTACATCAACCCTCGGGGGCTCACGCGGGCTGACGACAACCACACCGGCACGCCTGCGCGCCGCGGAGGAGATCCCGTGGGCCATCACTACAGCAGGATGTACGAGCGTGACCCCATGAACCGCCCTCGCACGAAAAGGTATGAACAATGCTATGGGGGTGATCCGAGGGGGTGGCTCCGCGAAGGTGCCTAGCGCGGGTATGCTCGTGGGGCACACCTGCTGGTTGGGAGCTGCCTCAGGCAGGCGTCTGGGTCTGGGGACCGGGGACCTCTCGCCTTGGACAGGTTGGACGGACCCTCATGTCCAAGTCGAGGGGCCCCAGCCTGGGGACGGAGGGTGGAACATACGCCCATGTTCCCGGGTCAGACGAACCCAACCTGGGGGGCGGGGTGGTATACCCACTCCCTTCCCTAGGGCACGCAAAGCTCACTTGGGGACGGAGGGTGGAACACACGCCCATGTCACCGGTGCAGGCCTCGTTCGGTTACCAGCAGGTGTTCGGATACCCGTCGCTACCCTTAGGCTGGGCCAGATCGGCCTCGGGGCACAGCCCAGGGTATCAGCTCGGGAACCTCGGGGATCCCGCACCCACCACCTGGGCAAGTCCTCCAGCCGGAGAGCGCACGGGGCTCCCCCGCGTTCGGGGACTCACTCAAGGTAGGTCACGCTACGCCGCTACAAGCCCAGGGATCGCGAGGGGGGCACAGACCCATGAGGCATGGAGCCCTCAAAGCATCCCCGGACCCCGCATCAATCCGTAGCGCCTCGGTGCAGCCTCGTGACGCCCTAGCGCCGCCACTGCACCGACTGTGCATCGTCCTTCAATTCTTCCGAAACCTATTTCATCCCGTGACACTCTCACGTAATAACGAGCCAAGGATGTACATGCCCAGGGCCCCCCGAGGACGAGGAAGGGTTCCACACCACGCCTAGTGGATAAGACAAAGGAATCAACATAGTCCCCCAATGACTTCCGGAATCAGGCGCCTAATGCCTCAGGGGTAGGGACACTCGCGAGGCCAAAGCTTCCTCGCGACCTCCCATATACACCCCCAACGTGACACTCTCACGTAATAACGAGCCGATGTTGTATATGCCCAGCCCCCCCCCCCCGAAGACACGGAAGGGGTCAACCCCACGCCTAGTGGAAGCCCTATGCTCAGCGCTGGGGGGACATGGAGGCGGTGAATAGCTAGGATGCCGGACGCGGTTTCTTCTCGTTTCCTCATTGCATTTTATGTTGAGTCCCTCTATGTACTTCCCCTTTCTGTTGTATCCTAAGTTGTCGAGGGCTCGCGAGTTTCCTTGTTTGACGTTTTGAAAAGAAAAGAAGGGTGGGGATATCGTTTTCGTGTTCTCTTGTCTCGTCATACTCGTGTTCCCTTTTCTCCTTTGCTTTGATTGATATTTCGCGGGACCTCGGGGGTTTTCGGTCCTCCCGGGGCAATCGCAAAAAGGGGTGGAATGCGTAATCGCTCGAGCCCCTGAAAGGGGGCTCCTGGGTCTCACCTCAGGAGCCTTACTGGTCATAATTCCACGTGCCACTATCGGCGATGACATGGTCAGCACCGGGAGTGGTGAGGCCCCGCCCTGTGAACCACGAGCTCCGCGGTGGCACAGATATGTGCGGGACTGGGGCATGACGATGCATAGCGGCTTGAGTGTCAAAGGGGGATCCTGAGCAGCATGCCTCAGGGGCCTCATTGGTCACAATGCCACACGCCCTTGAGGGCACCGGGGCTTTGCCCCGTGATGAGCAGCCTTGGTAACGGGTTGCACCGCACGGCGGCAGGGAGATGTGCGGGACCGGGACCTGCAGACATAGTGTGCCGAAAGGGTCTTCAAACCACCCCAAAAGTAGGAAGAAGACATGCGAACGAGCCCACGCTCGCAGGACCAAACATTAGCATTGCGACATCGCACGCCGGTGGCAATCGCGGCCAGAATAGAAACGCCACACGTACCTCGACACCAGGAAACACGTTAAAAGGTACCCATAAGACATGACCTAACTGATGTTAAACTTAACACATGAACCTATCAGGGGTACATGGCTGAGGATCATGAGGGCATGTCTTCATCGGAGCCCATGTCATGGCCCTCTCAAGCAAGCCTTGCCACCAGGTCTTCCACGTGAACCTCGACCCACGCAACCAGGGTGGCGCGGATCGTCTTTGGCACTGGGTCCAACACTGAAGCGAAGTCAAAATCAGGGTCAAAGTGAAGAAGGTGACTGAAGATGTTCGAGGCAACCTGACCCAAGAGGTCACGGCTCTTCTCCTCCGCGAGCGCGAAGGCCTTCCCGGCGCTCACCTCAACATGCTCCATGACACGATAGAAAAAGCCCAAGTACCCAGAGTCGTCAGGAATCAGGGGACCAGAGACACCTTCTCTGCAGATGTCGCCCAGGACGCGGGAAGCCCTCTGCTCAAGGGTATGGAACATCCTGGAGCGTTGAAGTTGGAGGCTGCGAGCGCAGGCGGCCTCTTCGGAAGCCTCTCCAACCAGGGAAGACGGGCCTCTCACTTGTTTATAGATGTTAGACAGCTTACCATCGGCAATGGCGTGTGCGTCCAGCGTGGCTTGTTGACTTTCCATTTCCTAATCCAACCTCCTCCGGAGGGCAGTGACCTCATTTTGCACGCAGTCACGACGCTTGAGGAAGCGGGATTCTTGGAGCCTCAACTTCGCCTGATAATCAAGGAGGAGGGAACGTCGAGCCTCCGCCACCCTCCTGACTATCTCCTCCTCAAGCTTCGCTTCACGAGAGGCAAGGGACTCCTCAGCAAGTGACAGCAGGCACTCCCGCGTATCTAAACGCTCCTGCTCCAGGCACTGCTCCACTTCTGCAAGCACCAGCGAGTCGACAGATGCTCGAGGACCGACAAGGAAGCACTCCGCCGGCGAGGCCCCCAGGGGAACCATTGGTGGAGCCTGCACTTCGAGACGAGTGGTGAGGGCGCAAAGCTCCTTGTAGCGTTCCTCGGAGGCCCTGCGTCGACAATCAGCCTCGGGAGCTTCAGCAAGGGCGCGCTCGCGGGCTTCTATCGCCACATCAAGGGATGCCTCTACCTCTGCGCGAGCACGCTCCCACTGCAGACGGCCTAGGTTCACGACGACTTCAAGGTGGTGCCACCCCAACGCACGGTATTGGCGTTCACCTTCCCGGCGGGCCTCGTGATAGGCGAGCCCCGCCCCCAGACGTCGAAGCGCATCTGGAGTGGCGCAGAGTAAGCCCAGGGCGCAGGGGGCAAACCCGCGACAGGATACAGAGGCAGGAGGGGGTCCTCAACTCCTGAACGGCGAACAGGAGAAGCGCGCAAGGGGTCGCCCGACCCAAGTCCGTGCTCGGGGGCTGGGGGCTCCCTGTGCCCGTTTCGTCGACGTCAAGCGTCCCATGAGGCCCTCACCACCATGCTGTAGGAGCCCATAGGGAAGGTACGACATGGCCACGAGGGATGCCACGGGTGAGGGGAAAGGCATCCCCTCGAAGAACCGAAGGCCTCCAGCGAAGAAGACCACAGGTGGTTCACGCGCAGGAGGCTCCAGGGACCGAGCTCTGCGGGGTTTGTGGGAAGAAACCGCGGGACGCCCAGCGACCTCTAGAGCAGGCGACGCAGATCTGCTCCCTTGGCCGTCGAATGGAGACCTGAGGGGTAGATCCTTAGAAGACATGCGCATAAGGGAAGAGAAGGAGGGGGGCGGTCGCTTACTCGTCAATGGCCATCCACTTCTTCCTCGCTGGAGCCCCAAGAGCCGGGTGCTAGCCGCCCTCGGACGACTTCCTCTTCCAGCCGGCGGGGGCGCCCCGACGGAGGGACTCGGCAGCCCTCGAGCGAGGCTCGATAGCGGGGGCGGCACTTTCTATTATCGACCCATCGTCACCACCAACCCCGACTCGACGCGGAGCCACAGCTGGGGGGGTGGGCGCCGGTGCGTCGCTCACCATGATCCTGGATTCAATAACGCAATCAGGGCCTTTGCGGGGCTGAACCCCAAGGGGCGCGGCGTCCCGGAAATGTTTTCCGCCTCAGGGAGGAGCCCCCACTGATCGAAGAGTGGCATCTGTGCGGTGAGAGCTTAAGGTTGTACAATGGTTGGTCGTTTGGAGGAAGCTCGTCAGGATTGCCGCCGGTCAACCGGGGAAGCAGCTCACACATGACATTAGGGGAAAATGGGGCGACTTGAGTCCTCATCGAGTCGTTGGGCCCTGCATAATTCCACATGGGGCGGGAGTGGTGTTGAAGGGGAGCAATCCGCCTACAGATGAACTCGCGCACCGCTATCTCCATGGACACCCCGCATGCCTCAGTTGTCCTAGTCGGGTCAAGACTGGCGTGAGCCGGGGGTCACTGAGCTCTTCGCGCTCCCACCCTCGTTTCGGTGTCATTAGGGACGGAGGAGGTCGGAATAGAGCTCCAGCCCCGGCAGCCTCAACCTGCACCCACTGCTGCCGGAACCGTTCCACCTCGGGGAGGAGCTCAACGCATCGGATCCCGAGGGCTGATACATCATCAATTTTCAAGAACGCACACTTAGAACACTGCATCTCGGAGGCCAACTGAAGAGAGAAGAAGTGGTGGAGCAATGCCATGGAAGTAGTGATGCCGACAAAGGCCTCGCACAAGAACGCAAAGGCTGAGAGAAGGATCAAAGAGCAGGGGTCCAGATGGAGCGCGCGAAAGCACCGCGTCAAGGAAGCCCGAGAATGGCGGTAGCACACCCGGAAGGAGGGCATGGAAATGGAGAGGAACCACGGGAAACACCCTCTCCCCCCGAGGCCATGAGCCCAGCCCAATCTAGGTGGCCCCCACTCATTGGAGTTGGCGGCAACCACCAGCCGAAACTTCTCCAACCCCTTTGTGTCAAGTATTTGTTCCTATGACCATGAGATCATATAACTTACTGGCACCGGAGGAATACCTTGTGTGCATCAAACATCACAACGTAACTGAGTGACTATAAAGGTGCTCTACAGGTATCTCCAAAGGTGTCCATTGAATTAGTATGGATCAAGACTGGGATTTGTCACTCCGTGTCACAGAGAGGTATCTCGGGGCCCACTCGGTAATACAAAATCACACACAAGCCTTGCAAGCAATGTGACTAAGTGTAAGTCACGGGATCTTGTATTATGGAACGAGTAAAGAGACTTGCCGGTAACGAGATTGAAATAGGTATGCGTATACCGACGATCGAATCTCGGGCAAGAACATACCGAAGGACAAAGGGAATGACATACGGGATTATAAGAATTCTTGACACTGAGGTTCAACCGATAAGATCTTTGGAGAATATGTAGGATCCAATATGGGCATCCAGGTCCTGCTATTGGATATTGACCGAGGAGTGCCTCGGGGCATGTCTGCATAGTTCTCGAACCCGCGGGGTCTGCACACTTAAGGTTCGATGATGTTTTAGTATAGTTGAGTTATATATGTGGTTACCGAATGTTTTTCGGAGTCCCGGATGAGATCACGGACGTCATGAGGGTTTCCAGAATGGTCCGGAAACGAAGATTGATATATAGGATGGTTTCATTTGGTTACCGGAAAGTTTCGGGCAATTCTGACAGTGTACCGACAGTGACGAATGGGTTCTGGGAGTTCACCGGGAGGGGCCCACCCACCCGGGAGTGAGCCCAAGGGCATAGGGTGGTGCCACAAGTCCCTAGTGGGCTGGTGGAGTCAGCCCAAGAGGCCCATGGCGCCACTTATAGAAATACCAAAACGAAAAGAAAAAGGATAGGAAAAAGGGGAGGTGGGAAGGAACGAGTGGACTCCTTTCCCCAAACTGAATTGGGGTAGGAGTCCACCTCCCCCTTGGCCGGCGCACCCCTTGAGGGCTTGGCTCTCAAGTTAAGCCTGTTCCCCCCTCCCTCCTATATAGTGGTGAAATAGGGCTGATTTGAGACAACTTTTGCCACGTGCAACTCAGATCTAGACACCATAGTTCTACCTGTAGATCGTATTTCTACGGAGCTCGGGTGGAGCCCTGCAGGAGTAGATCGTTGATACGTCTCCAATGTATCTATAATTTTTGATGGTTCCATGCTATTATCTTGTCAACTTTGGATGTTTTATATGCATGAATATGCTATTTTATATATTTTTTGGGACTAATCTATTAACTCAGTGCCAAGTGCCAGTTTCTGTTTTTTCCGTGTTTTTGGCCCATTTTCAGACGGAGTCCAAATGGAATGAAACTTTACGATGATTTTTTGGGACCAGAAGAGACCCCAAAGCTTTGGAAGAAGGCCAGAAGAGCCACGAGGGAGTCACAAGCCCTGACGCCGCCACCACCCCCTAGGTGGCGCAGGGCAGGCTTGTGACCTCCTCGTGGGCCCAACCGACGTAATTCCACCGCCATAAATTCCTATAAATTCAGAATCCTCCAGAAAGAAACCTAGATCAGGAGTTCCGCCGCCGCAAGCCTCTATAGCCACCAAAAACTAATCCGGAGCCCGTTCCGGCACCCTGCTGGAGGGGGAATCCATCTCCGGTGGCCATCTTCATCATCCCAGCGATCTCCATGACGAGGAGGGAGTAGTTCTCCCTCGGGGCTGAGGGTATATACCAGTAGCTATGTGTTTGATCTCTCTCTCGTGTTCTTGAGATGTCTTGATCTCGATGTACCATGGGCTTTTCTACTATAGTTGGATCTTATGATGTTCTTCCCCCCCCCTCCCTCTTGTAATGAATTGAGTTTCCCCTTTGGAGTTATCTTATCGGATTGAGTCTTTGAGAACACTTGATGTATGTCTTGCACGTGTCTATCTGCTATGATCAACTTGCGGGTTTGTGACATTTGGAACCTATGCATATGGGTTGGCACACGTTTGATTCATGTGAGTACTCGATGTATGTTTTGGTGATCAACTAGCGGGTTCGTGACATTGGGAACCTATGCACAGGGGTTGGCACACGTTTTGACTCTCTGGTAGAAACTTTGGGGTACTCTTTGAAGTTCTATGTGTTGGTTGAATAGATGATTCTGAGATTATGTGATGCATAACGTATAATCATGCCCACGGATACTTGAGGTGACAATGGAGTATCTAGGTGACATTAGGGTCTTGGTTGATATGTATCTTAAGGTGTTATTCTAGTACGAACTCTATGATGGATCGAACAGAAAGAATAGCTTCGTGTTATTTTACTACGGACTCTTGAATAGATCGATCAGAAAGAATAACTTTGTGGTGGTTTCATACCCGACAATAATCTCTTCGTTTGTTCCCCGCTATTAGTGACTTTGCAGTGACTCTTTGTTGCATGTTGAGGGCTAGTTATATGATCCAATTATGTTATCATTGTTGAGAGAACTTCACTAGTGAAAGTATGAACCCTAGGCCTTGTTTCCATGCATTGCAATACCGTTCGTTCTCACTTTTGTTACTTGTTAGCTTGCTGTTTTTGTAATTTCAGATTACAAAAACCTATATCTACCATCCATATTGCACTTGTATCACCATCTCTTCGCCGAACTAGTGCACCTATACAACTTACCATTGTATTAGGTGTGTTGGGGACACAAGAGACTCTTTGTTATTTGGTTGCAGGGTTGCTTGAGAAAGACTATCTTCATCCTACGCCTCCCGTGGATTGATAAACCTTAGGTCACCCACTTGAGGGAAAATTGCTACTGTCCTACAAACCTGTGCACTTGGAGGCCCAACAACGTCTACAAGGAGAAGGTTGCATAGTAGACATCAATCGTCACCACCACCGGAGCGTCATCACGCTGCCGGAGAACTCATCTACTTCTCCGTCTTTCTCGCTAGACCAAGAAGGCCATGATCATCGTCGAGCTGTACGTGTGCTGAACGCGGAGGTGCCGTCCGTTCGGCACTAGATCGGAACGGATCGTGGGACGGATCGCGGGACGGTTCGTGGGATGGTTCGTGGGGCTGATCGAGGGACGTGAAGACGTTCCACTACATCAACCACATTTCTTAACGCTTCCTAATGTGCGATCTACAAGGGTAAGTAGATCCAAATCTCCTCTCGTAGATGGACATCACCATGATAGGTCTTCGTGTGCGTAGGAAATTTTTTGTTTCCCATGCAACTATTGAACCTCTAACTATCAAGTAGCATAATTAGTAATGCGGTGCATCCATAATTCTGTCAATTGCCCAACTGTGATTTGTTTACCCAAGCATAGTTGTTTATCGTCTTTTGGGAGAGAGACATCACTAGTGAACATCATGTGACTCCGGTCCATATCATCATCGTTGTTACACCTCCATAAATTACCATTTTCATTTACTTTTTCATAGCAATCACTATTACTTTCCGGCTTGTGTTTTGATCCTTTGCAAATTACAAGGCCAGAGAGATTGACAACCTCTCTGTACTCGTTGGGAGCAAAGTTATTTGTTGTGTGTGCAGGTCCACATCTTCTGCTAGTGCCAGGGTGGAAGACACCTACTTGTTGGTCCTAGGAGTCCTCCTGGTTCGATAAACCTTACAGTCTCTGTGTGAAGGAAAACTTGATGCTGACTACATATCAACCTTCCACTTGGGGTAACCAACGAGGTGTGAGAAGTATATAATCATCTCGTCGTCAAGCAAAGTTTTCTGGCACGATTGCTCGGGACTCCAGTCTTCAACATAGGGGAGTTGCACGCTATCCTTTACCTTTGCTTATTAGTCTTGTTAGTTTACTTTTTAGTTTGTGCTTTAGAGTCTTATACCAAAAACCACAAAAAAATGAATTTCTTTCTTCTTGCTTGTTACCACTGCTATGGGTTCCACTGAGAACAGCAAGTTGTGCGACTTCACTAGTCACAACAACAATGACTTTATCTACACTCCTATTGCTGCTCCCGTCATTGGAGCCACATCCTATGAGATTAAACCTGCTTTACTGAACCTAGTTATGAAAGATCAATTCTCCGGTGCTGGAGATGATGCTACCTTGCACTTGAACAATTTTGTTGAGCTCTGGAATATGCAAAAATATAAAGAAGTAGATGGTGATATTGTTAAACTTAAGCTTTTTTCCTTTCTCCTTGAGGGGAGGAGCTAAAGTGTGGCTTCAATCTTTGCCTAGGAATAGCATAGATTCTTGGGATAAGTGCAAAGATGCTTTTATTGGGAAGTATTACCCGCCTGCTAAGATTATCTAGTTGAGGAGTAACATTATGTATTTTAGGCAATTGGATAATGAACATGTTGCTCAAGCTTGGGAACGTATGAAATCTCTTGTTAAGAATTGCCCTACACATGGTTTGACTACTTGGATGGTTATCCAAACTTTCTATGCAGGATTGAACTTTACCTCGTGGAATCTGTTAGACTCGGCCGCGGGAGGTGTCAACTACACTTGGTGCTGCCACAAAGCTATTAGATGAGATGATGACAAATTATTCTCAATGGCTCACCGAGAGAGCTCAAACAGTAGGAAGGTAAACTCTGTTGACGATATCTCCTCCCTTAATGATAAGGTTGACATGATCATGACTTGACTTACTAAGCAAGCTCCTATTGATCCTCATGATGTTCCTTTAAATTCTTTGGTTGCTCAAGAAAGAGAGCAAGTTGATGTTAATTTTATCTCTAGGAACAACTTCAATAATAATGCATATAGGAGTAGTTTTGGTAGCAATCCTAGACCGTTCCCATCCAACAACTATGGGAACAACAACAATTATCCTAGCACCAAAAACTCCACTTATGAATTAGAGAGAATTCTTAAAGAATTTATCACTTCTCAAAAATCCTTCAACAAGAATGTAGAAGAGAAAATAGAAAAATTAGATAGTCTCTCTTTGAAGGTGGACAACATAGCTCATGATGTAGAGATGCTTAAAAATTAGAACTTCCCCACTTGAGGAAAGGAACACCACACCCATGAATGCTGTCCAAGTCCAAATTAATGAGAACATAAGAATGCTAGCCAAACTTAAATATAGATGGGCTAGAGAAAAGGAAGAGGAAGAGAGAATTAATAGCCTTCCTACACACACTACCATTGCTACTATACAAGTTGTTGAGGATCTCAAAACTTTTAGCAACCATCGCACTCCTAGTCCCAGTGGACCTATTAATGGTGATGCTAACACCTCAACTATAGGACAATAAGGTCCTTTGAATTTAGAGACTACCAAAATAATGTGCTTAGATGACATTACTACCACTATAATTAATGGTAGTAATATTGATTTTGACAATTGTAGTCTTTCCGAAGTTATCACCTTTTTGCAAAGAATGGCTAAAGACCCACACACTAGTACACTAAATATTGCCTTCACCGAGCATATTACCAATGCTCTTATGAAAGCTAGGGAGGATAAGCTCAAGCTAGAGACTTCTATTCCAAGGAAACTAGAAGATGGTTGGGATCCTATGGTCAAAATTAAATTGAATAATATCTCTTGCTTTGCTTTGTGTGATGTTGGAGCTAGTGCCTCAGTTATGCCCAAAAGAATGTATGATATGCTTGATTGGAAACCTTATGATCCATGTTCTTTTGGTGTTCGTCTTGTTGATTCTTCCATAAAGAAACCTTTAGGGAGAATTTATGATGTTCCTATTATTGTCAATGATAATTATGTGCCCGTTGATTTCCTTATTATGGACATTGAATGTGATCCTTCATGTCCAATTATTTTGGGACGTCCTTTTCTCTGCATCATTGATGCTATCATTGACATGAAAGAGGGAATTATTAAATTCCAATCCCCCCTTAAAAAGGGAATGGAACACTTCCCTAGAAAGAAAATTAACTTACCTTATGAGTCTGTTACTCGGGCAAGTTATTCTTTTGGAGTTGATAATACTTCATCTTCTTGTATTATGCCTAGCTCAAAGGCATAAAAGAAAGTGCTTGTTGGGAGGCAACCCAATTTGTTTTTACTTTCAGTTTTAGTGGTCTTGATGCTTGTTACTACTGTAGCAACATCATTGTATCTTTATTTTTAACCTTTGTGCCAAGTTATAGCCTCCGATTGCAAGAAAGTTCAAAAATTGTGACATGCTGTCCAGAAAAAGATTCTATCTGCTTGACGAAACAATTCGCCAAAATTCACCAGATCATATTTTTGATCTGAATTGTTTTGACATCATGCTCTATATAATTTCTTTTCTGGCATCTGTTTTGAGTTTTTTTATTTGAGTTGCAGAAGTGGCCCGGATAAATTATTTACTACCTGCTTTTCTGTTTTTCACAGATTCTGCCATGCTTTGTGCACTACTGAAATTCAGAAATTTGTCGTCTGCCAAGGCGGACGGCAAAGGGGGCAACCACGGACGGCAAAGGCTTTGCCGTCTGCCCCCTCATGGCAAAGTAGACGGTTAAAAAAATCCGGTGAAGAGGCTCTTTGCCGTCTGCTTTCACAAAGCGGACGGCAAAGAATCTTTGCCATGAGGGGGCAGACGGCAAAATAAGTGGGACAGCATATATTGCAACGTCCCCGTTAAGTGTTAATGGCAGGCCTCCTCTCTTTGCCGTCTGCCTCCCCCCCTTTGCCATGTGGGGGCAGACGGCAAAGAGGGGAGAGAGAGGGGGCAGATTCCCTCTTTGCCGTCTGCCTCCCCCCCTTTGCCATGTGGGGGCAGACGGCAAAGAGGGGAGAGAGAGGGGACAGATTCCCTCTTTGCCGTCTGCCTCCCCCCCTTTGCCATGTGGGGGCAGACGGCAAAGAGGGGAACCAGCCCCTTTTTTATTTATTTTTTGTTATATCCAGCATTTTTAACAATAATCAGGATATATATATATATATTTGACATAAATAAATTTCTTTCCGTACTCATAACCACATTAAAATAACTCTCATCCATAGTGCATACATATTATGGAAGTTACATCCGTACCAAACCATATATTACACCACTTTCATCCACGTGCATACAAAGTTTCATATATTCATATACTACAATAGTTTCACTACAACTCATGGTACAAGAAATAATCTTCAAGCATTCCATCAACCAAGCTTCCCGTGAAGTGAAGATAATCTGCAAAATGACAAATAAGAAAGTTAGAAAAATAATATTAGATGAAGTAGTGTATATATAGGTTATTTCGGAGAGAAATTAGCTAAGTATAGACCATTTAGGAGCTAACTAAGCTAATTATGTCATTTAGGTGGAACCCTAGCTAACTATAGGAGAAGAGAAAGAGAAGAATAAGTAAAAGAAGGAGGAGGAGGAGGAGAAGGAGAAGGAAGAGGAGAAGAAGAAGAAAAAGGAGGAGGAGGAGGAGGAGGAGAAGGAAGAGGAGAAGAAGAAGAAGGAGAAGAAGAAGGAGAAGAAGGAGAAGGAGCGGGAGCTCCTTCTCCTTCTTCTTCTCCTTCTTCTCCTTCTTCTTCTCCTTCTTCTCCTTCTTCTTCTTATCCTTTTGTCCCCTTCTTCTTCTCCTCCTCCCTCTCCTCCTTCTTCTTCTCCTTTTTCCTCTTCCTTCCTTTCATTTTCCTCTTTTTCTCTTCTTGTCCCCTTCTTCGGGCTAAATTGGCTAAGAATGCCTTTTTGGAGCTAATTATGTCATTTCGAGGATAATTAGCTAAGTATAGGTCATTTTTTATTAAATAAGGCATTTTGGAGCTAACTAAGCTAATTATGTCATTTCGTAGAATAATTAGCCAATTTAGCCTTTCTTGGATAAGTCTAAGCTACGTAGAAGAAGAGATAGAGAAGAAGAAGTAAAATAAGGAGGAGGAGGAGGAGGAGGAGAAGAAGAAGGAAGAGGAGAAGAATAAGAAAAGAAGAAGGAGAAGGAGAAGAAGAAGGAGAAGGAGAAGGAGGAAGAAGGAGGAAGAAGAAGGGGAAGGAGGAGCTCCTTCTCCTTCTCCTCCTTCTTCTCCTTCTTCTTCTCCTCCTCCCTCTCCTCCTTCTTCTTCTCCTTTTTCCTCTTCCTTCCTTTCATTTTCCTCTTTTTCTCTTCTTGTCCCCTTCTTCGGGCTAAATTGGCTAAGAATGCCTTTTTGGACCTAATTATGTCATTTCGAGGATAATTAGCTAAGTATAGGTCATTTTTTATTAAATAGGACATTTTGGAGCTAACTAAGCTAATTATGAAATTTCGTAGGATAATTGGCCAATTTAGCCTTTCTTGGATGACTCTAAGCTACGTAGCAGAAGAGATAGAGAAGAAGAAGTAAAATAAGGAGGAGGAGGAGGAGGAGGAGAAGAAGAAGGAAGAGGAGAAGAAGAAGAAAAGAAGAAGGAGAAGAAGAAGAAGAAGGAGAAGGAAAAGGAGGAAGAAGGAGGAAGAAGAAGGGGAAGGAGGAGCTCCTTCTCCTTCTCCTCCTTCTTCTCCTTCTTCTTCTCCTCCTCCCTCTCCTCCTTCTTCTTCTCCTTTTTCCTCTTCCTTCCTTTCATTTTCCTCTTTTTCTCTTCTTGTCCCCTTCTTCGGGCTAAATTGGCTAAGAATGCCTTTTTGGACCTAATTATGTCATTTCGAGGATAATTAGCTAAGTATAGGTCATTTTTTATTAAATAGGACATTTTGGAGCTAACTAAGCTAATTATGTCATTTTGTAGGATAATTAGCCAATTTAGCCTTTCTTGGATGAGTCTAAGCTACGTAGAAGAAGAGATAGAGAAGAAGAAGTAAAATAAGGAGGACGAGGAGGAGGAGGAGAAGAAGAAGGAAGAGGAGAAGAAGAAGAAAAGAAGAAGGAGAAGGAGAAGAAGAAGGAGAAGGAGAAGGAGGAAGAAGGAGGAAGAAGAAGGGGAAGGAGGAGCTCCTTCTCCTTCTCCTTCTTCTTCTCCTCCTCCCTCTCCTCCTTCTTCTTCTCCTTTTTCCTCTTCCTTCCTTTCATTTTCCTCTTTTTCTCTTCTGGTCCCCTTCTTCGGGCTAAATTGGCTAAGAATTCCTTTTTGGAGCTAATTATGTCATTTCGAGGATAATTAGCTAAGTATATGTCTTTTTTTATTAAATAGGCCATTTTGGAGCTAACTAAGCTAATTATGTCATTTCGTAGGATAATTGGCCAATTTAGCCTTTCTTGGATGAGTCTAAGCTACGTAGAAGAAGAGATAGAGAAGAAGAAGTAAAATAAGGAGGAGGAGGAGGAGGAGGAGGAGAAGAAGAAGGAAGAGGAGAAGAAGAAGAAAAGAAGAAGGAGAAGGAGAAGAAGAAGGAGAAGGAGAAGGAGGAAGAAGGAGGAAGAAGAAGGGGAAGGAGGAGCTCCTTCTCCTTCTCCTCCTTCTTCTCCTTCTTCTTCTCCTCCTCCCTCTCCTCCTTCTTCTTCTCCTTTTTCCTCTTCCTTCCTTTCATTTTCCTCTTTTTCTCTTCTGGTCCCCTTCTTCGGGCTAAATTGGCTAAGAATGCCTTTTTGGAGCTGATTATGTCATTTCGAGGATAATTAGCTAAGTATAGGTCATTTTTTATTAAATAGGCCATTTTGGAGCTAACTAAGCTAATTATGTCATTTCGTAGGATAATTAGCCAATTTAGCCTTTCTTGGATAAGTCTAAGCTACGTAGAAGAAGAGATAGAGAAGAAGAAGTAAAATAAGGAGGAGGAGGAGGAGGAGGAGAAGAAGAAGGAAGAGGAGAAGAAGAAGAAAAGAAGAAGGAGAAGGAGAAGAAGAAGGAGAAGGAGAAGGAGGAAGAAGGAGGAAGAAGAAGGGGAAGGAGGAGCTCCTTCTCCTTCTCCTCCTTCTTCTCCTTCTTCTTCTCCTCCTCCCTCTCCTCCTTCTTCTCCTCATTTTTCCTCTTCCTTCCTTTCATTTTTCCTCTTTTTCTCTTCTGGTCCCCTTCTTCGGGCTAAATTGGCTAAGAATGCTTTTTTGGACCTAATTATGTCATTTCGAGGATAATTAGCTAAGTATAGGTCTTTTTTTATTAAATAGGACATTTTGGAGCTAACTAAGCTAATTATGTCATTAGATGGAAGTCTAGCTATTTTGGAGCTAACTAAGCTAATTATGTCATTAGATGGAAGTCTAGCTATTTTTTATTAAAACACTAGAAATAACATACCTAAGTTAGGGTGACGCACGGTGGCTCTGGCTTGTTTCACCTGGAGAAGGCTGCCCTGGAGAAGGCTCGACTGTAGAAGGGTCGTGCGATGCGTTTCGGGACATATTCTGCACCAAACATCGTTTGCAATGTGTAGTTAGCATGAGGACACTCTTAAGATCACTCCACTGAAATGAAACTCACCGTCCCCGCCACGTTAATGACTGGCATCGGCGGAGGGACTTGGCCGTTCTTCTCGCACATAGACTGTACATTTGGTTTCGACAAGTCAAACTTTTGATTTATTAATGAAACGGACATTCAAATGCAAGATTTGAAGTACCATGAAGAAGAAACTTACCACGAAGAGCTCGTATATGGCCCTGGTAGACGCTTCATTCCGTGCCCTCTCCGCCTCCACCAATGCAGTCGTCCTCTCCTCCAGCTCCCTAATTTCCTTATCCTTCTCCGCTATAGCCGCCTGCATTGCCGCTCTCTCTTTCTGAATATCAGCCTGCAACACAACTCATTGTTAGCAATGTAATCATATTGGTTCCAACGCACAACATAATGCGGAAAGATAGTTGAGTCCATTAAACTAACCTCGATGGCGAGCTCGACTGGCCGTGGACGACGTGTTATCTCCGGACAAGAGCTCGTTTGGCATGCCTTTATCTGCCGAAGAGTGCTAGGACAACGTATAAGGCCGTCTCCAATGGCGATCGAGCCATGGGGCCTCCCGTTGCCAGCTATCATCACCAGCTCTGGATCAATAGGCCCCTCACTCGGGTTAAAGTCCTCCCCTTTCCTCGCCTTCCCGTGATCTCTGTACTTCACGAGCTTGTCGTGGGAGGAGATGTTGGTGAAGTTTTCTGGATGCTCGAGGTCAGACTCACAGAATGCCTTGACCTTCTTGTACGAGGCAGTATGGGCCATCGCATACAGGTCGTACATCTGTGGCGCCTCCGTCTTATTGTGACGCGCCTAAAAGAGAGAGAGCAGAAAATTTTATTGGTAAAGGGCTCAAGATAGCATTAAGAATGAATTGCATGAGGCATGAAGCAAACCACATACCCAGTTCTCGCCAAATTGGATTAAGTTGACGCTCCCTTGATGGTGTGGCACGCCAACCATTTTGCCACGCCTCTCCTTGGCGTTGTTGTGGCTGGTCTCCCACGTTTCGGAGCACCACTGGTCCACCAAGGCCTCCCAACAATCCATCTTATCCACACACCATCTAGGGGGCACCTAAGTTAATAAAGAGAAATTTGAGTGCGTAAGAACCAAATCAAGGAAACTAACTACAAAGCCTTAATAATATGTAATTACCTTCATGTAATGCTCCTTCTCCATCTTAGCATCACGGCACTTCGCCTTATCAATCCTAATACGCCGCGTGGCATAGTAGTCTCGAACAGCCTGCACCCGAGCCTCGTGCCGGAAGTTTTGAAGTAGGCGGCGACATTCGGTTTCGATAACCTTTGCCGTGTCGTCCTCGTATCCCTCCTCACACCTGTAGAAGGTCTGCAAACGAGACAACACCGATTAGTATAATAAATAGCTATGGTTAATTTATAATTGTGTGAAAGAGAAATTACCCAGAACTTTTGGATCACCATGTCCGCCCTCGTGGCACACAAAACACCATTGATCTCCACCTCCGGCGGGGCCGGGGCACCCAAGTAGTGCTCCCAGGTCATCCCTACCTCTCGCTCCCGACCGGGCAACGTAACAAACCCTGGGAAGTTTTGACGGCAAAGAACACCGAGGACGCTGTTGGGCTTGCGGACACCCTTGGCAACAATCCAACCCCTACAGTATGACAAATTAAAGCCAAAACATTAGATATTTGAGAAAACGCGAAGGCAAAAGGTTAAATAAGAGTAAATTAACTTACTTGTCCCCATTTGGCCTAATCGAGCACCTCTGCTCGGGGGTCGCTGGCACGAGCGGGAGCCCCGAACTACCACGCTGGTAGACGGTATCCCCCTCACCCAGCTCCTCGTCGCTACCAGCATGGCCAGTTGGCTCTGGCCAGGGATCCCACTGGGTCTCTTGGGACGTACCCTCATCCCTGCTGTGCTCCGCAGTCGTGTGGAAGGAAGCCTCTGGGACACGAGTCTCGTGGGTCAAAGGCTCGTCGACCTGAGGCTCGTCGACCCGAGGCTCGTGAACCGGAGACCGTGTAGCCTCCACCTCAGACGAATCCACCCTAGAAGTCCTCCTGTGCTCAGGTGAATCAGCTTGGGGTGGTGGCGGAGACCGTGTAGCCCTACCTCTCCCGCGGCCACGTGTACCTTTAGTACAACATAAATACCAACATGAGTAATAAAATGTATATAAATACCAATATGCATACAACATGAGTACAACATAAATACCAACATGAATACAACGTGTACCTTTAGTGCCTCTCGGCTTCGCGGGTGGTCGACCTCCTCTCACGGGGGCCGCTCCTTGCATAGTAGAGAGCAACACTCTCCGAAGAGGCGAGGCAGGAATGGAAGTACCCATCCCATCACCCGCCGACGAAGAAGCAGCCGCGGCATGCTTTCGACCCTTTCCCACCATCTTTCAACACCTGTCATGACAAAGAGTAAATGAAATTAGTACAACATAAATACCAACATGACTAATAAAAATTCAATACCTAACATGAACTCAAAATTTATATATAGTATAATAGTTGAATACCTCACATGAACTAATAACAATCGTCCTCGTCTATATATGCTTCGGGGTCAATAAATGCATCATGATCATCACTATCATTAATAAATGCATCATCATCATCACTATCTAGAAGAACATGTGGAAGGCCACCATTATGTAATCGGTCAAGAAGTGACAGGTCATCCGCAGCAGTAACCTCTTCTTCTTCCAGCTCTTCCTCTTCGGGCTCAGGGGTTAAGACGGATTCACTGTCGCTGTCAACTTCAATGTTCTGGGGTGAAGTAGAGCGGTTCTTGAAACATTTCTTGGACATACGTGTTTCTTGGAAGAATTCTCCTTCATATGTGTCTGGGTTAATGTGAGGTTCGTAATCCTCTTCATTGAGGGTAGGTGGTCTAAAATGTGGTGGCACTTCATAAACGACATCACAACCTTTGAGATTTGGATCAGTTTGGCAGGCCCACGGTAGATAGAAAACTTGTGTCGCCTGTTGAGCCGTAATATAGACATCGGGAACATCTAAGTGGGTGTTTTGGTTGATTTCGACTAGTCCTATATGTTGATTTCGACATCGGGAACATCTAAGTGGGGGTCGGGAGTCGTGGGCCGAGGGTCTGGGTCGGGGGCAGTGGCGTTGGGGTCGAGGGTTAGTGGCGTCGGGGGTCAGTGGCGTCGGGGGTCGGGGGTCGGGGGTCAGTGGCGTCGGAGGTCGATGGTCGGGGGTCAGTGGCGTCGGGCGTCAGGGGTCGGGGGTCGAGGGTCAGTTTCGGGGTGCCGGGGTTCCCTTTTCCTCTTCTTTCTTCTTCTCCTCTCTCCTCTTTTTCTTCTTCTTCTTCTTCTTCTTCTTCTTCTTCTTCTTCTTCTTTTTTCTCCTCCTACTCCCCCTCCTCTTTTTCTCCTTCTATTCTTTTTCTTCTTCTTCTTCTTCTTCTTCTTCTTCTTCTTCTTCTTCTTCTTCTTCTTCTTCTTTCTCCTCCTCTTTCTCCTCCTCCTCTCCTCTTCTTCTTCTTCTTCTTCTTCTTCTTCTTCTTCTTCTTCTTCTTCTTTTTTCTCCTCCTCCTCCTCCTCTTCTTCTTCTTCTTCTTCTTCTCCTGCTTTTTTTCCTTCTGCTTTTTTTCTTCTAACCTAACTAACTAACCTAATTAGCCTAATAATCTAACCAAATAAACTAACTAAATTACCCTATATATAATAAAAAACTAACCTAATAAACTAACTAAAGTAATTAACTTTTTTAAAAAGAAAAACAGGAAAAACTCACCGGCAGGGGGCGGCGGCAGGGGGCGCGCGGCTGGGGGCTCGCCGCAGTGGGCGTCGGCGGCAGGGGGCGGCGACGGCAGGTGGCGCGCAGCAGGGGGCGGCGGCGGCAGGGGGCGGCGACGGCAGGTGGCGCGGGCGCGCGTCAGGGGGCGGCGGCGGCAGCGGCAGGGGGCGGCGGCGGCAGGGGGCGCGCCGCAGGGGAGGTGCCCTCTCGGGGAGGGGATCCCACGGGGAGGGGGTCGCCGGGGGGGTGGGCTCGCCGGGGGGGGGGCTCGCCGCGGGGAGGGGGTCGCCGCCGTGGAGAGAGAGAGTGGTCGGGTGAGAGAGAGAGAGACAGTGAGCGAGGGGGGGTAACGGCCGTTATAGGGCTGCCCCTTTGCCGTCCGCCCCCCGACGGCAAAGGGCCGTATGGCAGACAGCAAAGGGCCGTATGGCAGACGGCAAAGGCCCGCGGACGGCAAAGGCCCCCGGATTTCGGACACGGCAGGCATGGGACCCACGCGTCCCCTTTGCCGTCTGCCCTGGGGCTCTTTGCCGTCTGCTGGCAGACGGCAAAGGACCCACACATGGCAAATAGTATTTTTGCCATGTGTCAGTTCTTTGCCGTCTGTATTGTGTCAACTGATGGCAAAGAGGTTCTTTGCCGTCAGCCAGCAGACGGTAAAGAACTGGCTGACGGCAAATTTCTGGATTCCAGTAGTGGTGTTTTCATTGTTTTGCAAATTCTAAGCTTACTTTTTATTTGCAAAAACCTTTTGGAAATCATGAGAAGCAATAGCTTTTCATGAAAATCTTTATTTCCAGCAGGTAATGAATTATTTTCTTAAGGGTACTAACCACTCTAAACAGCTTATGATGAGTTTCGTATGAAGGGAGTTTTCAAGTATGCGATGGGAGATGATGAAAGAAGATATAGGAGTGTCAAGCACTCAAGCTTGGGGATGCCCCCATGCACCCGAAGAAATATTCAAGGAGACTCAGGCGTCTAAGATTGGGGATGCCCCCGTGCATCCGCTTCTCTATCAACAATCATCAGTTCGTCCATCTCCATGCTATATTTTTATCACTTCATATGTTATGTGCTATGCTTGGAGCGTCCCGCTCTTTAATTTTAGTTTGTTTTAGTTTTGCTTGTTGTTCATAACAAGTCGAAACCTAGCCTACCTTGTTTGGGAGAGACACACGCTCCATTCCACTCTAGAATACAACATAGGTTTTCAAGCTTATCTTTTATGTGTGTTCTCTATCTTTCCATAGCTATTGTCATGCTTAGCTCTTATTTTCATGCTTATCTTTTGAAGAGCTTTTATTTAGGTCGCTTTTGGAACTCTCTTGAGTCATCATGTTTATATTGTTTAGAGAGCTGGATCGTTTTACTGAGTTGTGTATCTTGCATGAGTAGGTAATTGAGGTTGCTATTTAAGTGTAGTAGTACCTTGCAATAGTTTTGAGGTATTGATTTGAGTAATGTTTGGACTATTGGTGCCAAGAGATTGAGCCTATTAGTGATAGGCGTCGTATTTTGGGAAATCTGTGTGTTTTCCAAAAACTAAAAATTAGTTGAGAACTCTAGCTACTAAATTGATCGCTAACCTCTGGAGGGGTTGGAATATATAGAGTACCCTCACGTTACCATGAGTCGAGGATGCGCAAGGATAACCAAACCCCCAAACACTCCTCCTCGAGGTACTTGTCTCTTGGTGAATTTCCTAACTAGATAAAGAGTTGCCGATAATTAGTGTATGAGTTCTTCGGACTAATGTGAGTATTCGATTGTTGGCACTTCCACCATCCATATTTTGCTAGCCTCTTTGGTACCGTGCATTGCCCTTTCTCACATTGAGAGTTGGTGCAAACTCCGCCAGTGCATCCAAACCCATGACATGATACGCTCTATCATACATAAGCCTCATTATATCTTTCCTCAAAACAACCACCATACCTACCTATTAAGGAATTTTGATAGCCTTTCTGAGATACATTGCCATGCAACATCAACCATCTCATGAGTTGATCCTCATGACATACATGCTTTTGCTTGATCGTAGAGCCACATAATAGTTGGGCCTTGCTCCAATTATTGCTACATGACGCGCTAGTATCATTGCATATCCTGCTACAATGGCAGAGGCATACATTTGCATGTATCATGATAGTTTTCACTTCTCTTTATGTTGAGTACTTCTTATAAAGTGTGATGATCTTCTTTTTATTCATGTAAAACATAGAGTGTTGCCCTTAAGTGAGGAAAAGATCCCAAAGAGGACAAACAAAAGATCCCAAAGAGGACAAATGAGAGATAAATAGAAAGAGCAAAAGAGGCCACACAAAAAAATAAAAAAAGAGAAAAAAGAAAAAGAAATAAAGAAATAAAAAGAGAGGATGGGGCAACACTACTATTCCTTTTGAAAGATCCACACTCGTACTCGATTGCTATATTTGTACTACATAGATATTATCATTCATGCATAACTATGTGGGGACCCTTACACTATAGAACTTGGTTTGCATATTACAACGATAAGCCTTCTCAAATGAGCTCTACGTCTTCATGAGAAAACAAGCGATGACGAGTTGATTGATATACTTCTCGCCCCTCGTTGGATACCCCAAGTGGGAGGTGGAGATGTAGTCAGCGGCAAATTTACCTTACACGGAGACTGTAAGGTTTATCGAGCCAGGAGGACTCCTAGGCTCAACAAGTAGGTGTCTTCCACCCTGGCGCTAGCAGAAGACGCAGACCTGCACACACAACAAGTAACTTTGCTCCCAACGAGTACAGAGAGGTTGTCAATCTCTGAGGCCTTGTAGTTTGCAAAGGATCAAAAGACAAGCGGGAAGGTAATAGTGATTGCAACGGAAAAGTAAAGAAAGCGGTAAATAGTGGAGGTGTAAAAAATGATGGTGATATGGACCGGAGTCACATGATATTCACTAGTGATGTCTCTCTCCCAAAAGACGATAAACAACTATGCTTGGGTAAACAAATCACAGTTGGGCAATTGACAGAATTATGAACGCACCGCAATGCTAATTATGCTACTTGATAGTTAGAGGTTCAATAGTAATGGGCAGTACGCCAAGACAAGTAGACCGTTTATTCATCAGCATCTACTTACTAATCATCCACCTTGAGATATCTATCCAGAACATCTCGCCGGTATTAAGTTGCGAGCCCCACCCAAAGTTAAACTCAAAGCAACGGACAACTGCATTAACGAACTATGCGTAAGGTAAACAATCCTTGCAACCGCAGTCACAAGCACCGTTGTTTTCTCCCTGGTGGCAACATCACATCCACTAGTCTCATGTTTTTGTCACTCAAGCTAGACATTGAGGGAAATGAACCCACAATCATGCATAACGCTCCCTCTTGGAGTCACAATCTACTACTCGGTCGAAGCAATAAATAGCAACGGAGAACATGCATGAATCACTAAGGAACATAATATAAAAGGATAATCAAATATATAAATCATAACAATCTGAACATAATCTCATAATCCATCGGATCCCAACAAACCGAGCATAGCAATAGCAAGAGAATTACATAGATGCCTTGATCACGTAGGGCAGCTCACAAGGACTAACCATTGAAGCACAAGATTGGAGAGAAGACATCACATAGCTACTGGTCATGGACCCATGGTCCAAGGAGGACTACTCACGGCATGTCCGGGAAGCGTCCATGGCGGTGGAGAAGCTCCCTGAGGTCAATCCTTCCTCCGGCGGGATGCCGGGAAGAGGTCTCCTGACGCTCCCGATCTCGGAAGCGCTGCGGCGGCGGAACGATGAAGAAATTCCTGATTCCAGAAAGTCTGCAAGGGTTTCCTCTCGGGACTCTAAATATAGGCCAAAGGAGGGCACCCAAGGATGTGGGACCCACCCATGCAACCTCCTGGAGCGGCCTAGGGCCCACCGCGCGAGCAGGCCGCATGGGAGGCCCCTAGCCCTCCTTCGCTGATCTGGAAGCTTCTGTTTCGCTGATTTTTTATATTATTTTTCTTTATTTGTCGGGCTTCAAAAAATTGGGTAAAAGGCCCTACAAAATAGACATCAGCAGATAGAAATTCGCAGTGGGTGCACTGAGTTAGTAGGTTAGTCCAAATATGTTTAAAATGATATAAAAGTGTGGCAAAACATATAACAATGTCCATCGTTCTGCCGCCGCAGCGCTTCCGAGATCGGGAGCGTCAGGAGACCTCTTCCCGGCACCCTGCCGGAGGGAGGATTGACCTCCGGGAGCTTCTCCACCGCCATGGACGCTTCCCGGACGTGCCGTGATTAGTCCTCCTTGGACCATGAGTCGATGACCAGTAGCTATGTGATGTCTTCTCTCCAATCTTGTGCTTGAATGGTTAGTCCTTGTGAGCTGCCCTACATGATCAAGTTATCTATGTAATTCTCTTGCTATTGTTATGCTCGGTTTGTTGGGATCCCATGGATTATGAGATTATGTTAAGATTGTTATGAGTTATATATTTCATTATCCTTTTACATTATGTTCCTTACTGATTCATGCATGTTCTCCGTTGCTTTTGATTGCTTTGGCCAAGTAGTAGATTATAACTCCAAGAGGGAGTGTTATGCATGATTGCGAGTTCATGCCCCTCTGTCTGGGTTGAGTGACAGAAACATGAGACTAGGGGATGTGCTTGTTGCCACCAGGGAGAAAACAACGGTGCTTGTGACTACGGTTGCAAGGATGGTTTACCTTACGCATAGTTCGTTAATGCGGTTGTCCGTTGCTTTGAGTTTACACTTTGGGTGGGGCTCACAACTTAATACCGGAGAGATGTTCTAGATAGATATCACAAGGTGGATGATTAGTAAGTAGACGCTGATGAATAAACGGTCTACTTGTCTTGGCGTACTGCCCATTACTATTGAAACTCTAACTATCAAGTAGCATAATTAGCATTGTGGTGTGATCATAATCCTGTCAATTGCCCAACTGTGATTTGTTTACCCAAGCATAGTTGTTTATCGTCTTTTGGGAGGGAGACATCACTAGTGAACATCATGTGACTCCGGTCCTTATCACCATCATTGTTTACACCTCATCATTTACCGTTTCATTTACTTTTCCGTTGCAATCACCACTACTTTCCCGCTTGTGTTTTGATCCTTTGCAAACTACAAGGCCAGAGAGAATGACAACCTCTCTATACTCGTTGGGAGCAAAGTTATTTGTTGTGTGTGCAGGTCCACGTCTTCTGCTGACCAGGATAGGAGACACCTACTTGATGAGCCTAGGAGTCCTCCGGGTTCGATAAACCTTACAGTCTCCGTGTAAGGGAAATCTGCTGCTGACTACATATCCACCTTCCACTTGGGGTAACCAACGAGGGGCGAGAACTATATCCATCAACTCGTCATCAAGCAAATTTTTGGCGCCGTTGCGGAGGACTCCAGTCTTCAAGATAGGGGAGTTAAACACTATCTTTTACCATTGCTTTTTAGTATTGTTAGCTTGGTTTTTAGTTTTTCCTTTAGAGTCTTAAACCAAAAAAAATAGTTACTTTGCTTTTAGTTGTCAAGCATGTTAAGGTTTGATGCTTGGAAGGAATCTGAGGTCCTAGATTTCCATCAAAGGAATGGAGAAAATATGAAGGAAGCATGCGATAGAATTTTGAAAGCACACAAAAGAATCATGCCTTGGATACCTATCAAAATTGTGCTTAGAATTTTTATCATGGTCTCTTTATATGGTGCAAACACTGTCTTGATGTTATAGCTAAAGGGGATTTCTTAGAGTGTGATGAGGCAAGAGCTCTTGATATTATACATGATCTATCTAATAATCTTCTTTATAACCATGGTTATGACACTATTATAGATAGACTTGCTACAATTGAAGGGAAAATAGATGCTCTAGACTTAAGAGAGAGAGAGAAACCCATGGTTGATAAGGAGCAAATTTTGAAAATAGATGATGACTGGGAACCTTTTGTTAGAATTAGCATCTCTAACCAAGACTTCCTTGCTTATTGTGATATTGGATTCATGATTTCTACTATGCCAAAAGTTGTTTATGACTCTCTCTGGTTAGACACGGAAAAATTTGCATCTTATCATGGACATGCTAATGGTGATATTTCCGAAATCCAGGGAAAGGTAAAAGATGTCCAGGTTACATTCTCTAAAAGGATTGCAACAGTTGATTTCTTCATCATGGAGCCCAACAAAGGGAATATAGTGCTTGGAAGGGACTTCCTCTGAGCCATGAGAGGCTTCATTGATCTAGGTAAAGGACACATACGTTTACGTGGGAAAGCGAAAGGTACGTACCCGTTCCCTAGGAAAAATAAGTAAGAACTTATTGAGGATCCGTTTGCACGTTTTTATAATTCCGATGACCTCGGAGAACCTTGATCCTCCTTGCATTATGCCTAGCTCAAAGGCATAAAAGAAAGTGCTTGTTGGGAGGCAACCTAATTTGTTTTTACTTTCTTTTTTACTGGTCTTGATGTTTGTTACTACTGTATCAACATCATTGTATCTTTATTTTTAAGGTTTGTGCCAAGTTATAGCCTCCGATTGCAAGAAAGTTCAAAAATTGTGACATGCTGTCCAGAAACAGATTATGTCTGCCTCACGGAAAAGTTCGCCAAAAATCACCAGATCATGTTTTTTATCTGAATTGTTTATACAACATGCTCTATATAATTTCTTTCTCGCATCTATTCTGAGTTTTTGGATTTGAGTTGCAGAAGTGCCCCGAATAAATTATTTACTACATGTTGTTCTGTTTTTCACAGATTGTGCCATGTTTTATGTTTCCATTGTTTTGAGAATCCTAAGCTTGCTTTTTATTTGAAAAAAATCTTTTGTCAATCAGGAGAAGCAGTAGGTTTTCATGAAAATCTTTATTTCCAGCAGGTATTGAATTATTTTATTAAGGGTACTAACCACTCTAATCAGCTTATGATGAGTTTCGTATGAAGGGAGTCTTCAAGTATGCGATGGGAGAGATGATGAAAGAAGATACATGCGTATCAAGCGATCAAGCTTGGGGATGCCCCCAGGAACCCCAAGAAATGTTCAAGGAGACTCAAGCATCTAAGATTGGGGATGCCCCGTGCATCCCCTTCTCTATCAACAATCATCAGGTCATCCATCTCCATGCTATATTTTTGTCACTTCATATGATATGTGCTATGCTTGGAGCGTCTTGATCTTTACGTTTTAGTTTGTTTTAGTTTTGCTTGCTGTTTATAATAAGTCCGAACCTAGCCTACCTTGTTTGGGAGAGAGACACGCTCCATTCCACTCTAGAACACAACATAGGTTTTCATGCTTATCTTTTTGTGTGTTCTTTATCCTTTCGTAGCTACTGTCATGCTTAGCTATTAGTTTTCATGCTTATATTTTTAAGAGCTATTATTTAGGTTGCTTCTGGAACTCTCTTGAGTTATCATGCTTATCTAGTTTAGGGAGTTGGCTCGTTGCACTGATTTATGTATCTTGCATGAGTAGGTAAATCAGGTTGCTATTTAATTATAGTAGTAGCTTGCAATAGTTTTGAGGTATTGATTTGAGTAATGTTTGGACTATTTGTGCCAAGAGCTTGAGCCTATTAGTGATAGGTGTCATATTTTGGGAAACCGTGTGTTTTTCAAAAACTAAAAATTAGTTGAGAACTCTAGCTACTAAATTGATCGCTAACCTCTCGAGGGGTTGGAATATATAGAGTACCCTCACGTTACCATGAGTCGAGGATGCACAAGGATAACCAAACCCCCAAACACTCCTCCTCGGGGTACTTGTCTCTTTGTGAATTTCCTAACTAGATAGAGAGTTACCGATAATAAGTGGATGAGTTCTTCGGACTAATGTGAGTATTCGATTGTTGGCACTTCCACCATCCATATTTTGCTAGCCTCTTCAGTATCGTGCATTGCCCTTTCTCACATTGAGAGTTGGTGCAAACTCCGCCGGTGCATCCAAACCCATGACATGATATGCTCTGTCATACATAAGCCTCGTTATATCTTTCCTCAAAACAGCCACCATACCTACCTATTAAGGATTCTCCATAGCCTTTCCGAGATACATTGACATGCAACATCCACCATCTCATGACTTGATCTTCATGTCATACATGCTTTTGCTTCATCATAGAGTCGCATGCTAGTTGGGCTTTGCCCTTATTACTGCTACATGACGCGCTAGTATCATTGCATATCCTGCTACACTGTCAGAGGCATACATTTGCATACATCATGATAGTTTTCACTTGTCTTCATGTTGAGTACTTCTTATAAAGTGTGATGGTTTTTTTATTCATGTCAAACATAGAGTGTTGCCTTAAGAGAGGAAAATATCCCAAAGTGGACAAAACAAAACATCCCAAAGAGGACAAATGAGAGATAAAAATAAAGAGCCAAAGAGGCCACAAAAAAAGAGAAATAAAAAGAGAGAAGGGGGCAACACTACTATTCCTTTGAAAGATCCACACTCGTACTCCATTGCTATATTTGTACTACATAGAGATAATCATTCATGCATAACTATGTGGGGATCCTTACACTATAGAACTTGGGTTGCATATTCCAATGATGAGCCTCCTCAAATGAGTTCCAGGTCTTCATGAGCAAACAAGTTGGATGCACCCCCACTAGTTCCATTGGAGAGCTTACCATAACTCATATGTGCATCTGTTACATGGCAATCCCTACTCCTCAGATCATATCTATCATTTGGCTTTCTCTCGCCTATGGTTGTCCTTATTGATGTGAGACTTTTACACCTTTTTGTCTTCCTTCCCCATCATTATTCTATTTGCCATCCTAAGTACCAACATATCTTGCTTACGCTCGTCCATTGCATGAGTGCTCAAAGTCAAAAGCGAGAGGATCATTTTGAATTGTGTGTGACTAGTGGTCTGGGGATGAGTCAAAATAAGATTCCGAAGGAGACTAAGTGTGAGGTTTAGTAGATTGAGTTCTCAATTAAAAAAATATTTATGATCTCAACCCATCTCCCACTCCTTGCACGCAAACACCATTTGGAGACATTCGAGTCATGGACAGCGAGAGATCTTGCACCTTATGTTCTTACTTTGCTAAATTCAATACTAGATATAGACTCTTGCTTGTTATTGTCTTGACTTGAATTGATATCTCACTTGCTTTACTTTGAAGTTCTTATATGTGTGTTCGCATGTCACCACAGAAATTATTGTTATCATTTATCTACTCGAGGACGAGCAGAAATTAAGCTTGGGGATGTTGATACGTCCCAAACGTATCTATGATTTCTGCTTGTTCCTTGATCTTTTGGGTGACATTGTTAGACGTTTTGCTACAATTTTATATCATTTTACACATATTTGGACTAAACTACTAACTCAGTGCACCCACTTCCAGTTTTTGTCTGCTGATGTCTATTTTGCACGGGGCTTTACCCAGTTTTCCAAAGCCCGAAAAAATCCAAAAAATATATAAAAAATCAGCGAGACAAAAGCTTCCGGATCACCGAAGGAGGGCCACAGGGCGGCGAGGGGCCTCCCAGGCGGCCTGCTGGCTTGGCCAGGCCCTAGGCCGCGCCAGGAGGTCGCTTGGGTGGGTCCCACCTCCTTCGGTGCCCTCTTTTGGCCTATATTTAGAGTCCCGAAAGGAAACCCTCGCAGACTTTCGGGAATTGCGGATTTCTAAAATCGTTCCGCCGCCACAGCGCTTCCGAGATCGGGAACGTCATGAGACCTCTTCCCGGCACCCTGTCGGAGGGAGGATTGACCTCCGGGAGCTTCTCCATCGCCATGGACGCTTCCCGGACGTGCCGTGAGTAGTCCTCCTTGGACCGTGAGTCCATGACCAGTAGCTATGTGATGTCTTCTCTCCAATCTTGTGCTTCAATGGTTAGTCCTTGTGAGTTGCCCTACATGATCAAGGCATCTATGTAATTCTCTTGCTATTGCTATGCTCGGTTTGTAGGGATCCGATCGATTATGAGATTATGTTCAGATTGTTATGAGTTATATATTTGATTATCCTTTTATATTATGTTTCTTAGTTATTCATGCATGTTGTCCGTTGCTTTTTATTGCTTTGGCCAAGTAGTAGATTGTGACTCCAAGAGGGAGCGTTATGCATGATTGTGGGTTCATTTCCCTCGATGTCAAGCTTGAGTGACAGAAACATGAGACTAGGGGATGTGCTTGTTGCCACCAGGGAGAAAAAAATGGTTCTTGTGACCACGGCTGCAAGGATTGTTTACCTTACGCATAGTTCGTTAATGCAGTTGTCCATTGCTTTGAGTTTACACTTGGGTGGGGCTCGCAACTTAGTACCGGAGAGGTGTTCTGGATAGATATCTCAAGGTGGATGATTAGTAAGTAGGTGCTGATGAATAAACGGTCTACTTGTGTTGGCCTACTGCCCATTACTATTGAACCTCTAACTATCAAGTAGCATAATTAGCATTGGGGTGTGATCATAATTCTGTCAATTGCCCAACTGTGATTTGTTGACCCAAGCATAGTTGTTTATCGTCTTTTGGGAGAGAGACATCACTAGTGACCATCATTTGACTCCGATCCATATCACCATCATTGTTTACACCTCCATCATTTATTGTTTTCATTTACTTTTCCGTTGCAATCACCACTACTTTCCCGCTTGTGTTTTAATCCTTTGCAAACTACAAGGCCAGAGAGATTGACAACCTCTCTGTACTCGTTGGGAGTAAAGTTATTTTTTGTGTGTGCAGGTCCACGTCTTCTGCTGACCAGGATAGGAGACACCTACTTGATGAGCCTAGGAGTCCTCCTGGTTCGATAAACCATACAGTCTCCATGTAAGGGAAATCTGTTGGTGACTACATCTCCACCTTCCACTTGGTGTAACCAACAAGGGGCGAGAAGTATATCCATCAACTCGTCATCAGCACACTTTGTAAGTTCCCTCCATAAATCATCATCAAGTTCAATATAATCATCATCAAGAATTCTTTCCTTGAGACCTCTCAAGTCTGGGTAACCAAAATATCTAACAATGGGGTAGTGTGTAAAAGGAAGTTCAATTCCAGACTGCTTAGCAGCCTTAGCAATCCGAGACTCAATAAAATAACCAAGTAAACCAGGCTCTGATGACCCGCAAGTGTAGGGGATCTATCATAGTCCTTTCGATAAGTAAGAGTGTCGAACCCAACGAGGAGCAGAAGGAACTCACAAGTAGTTTCCAGCAAGGTATTCTCTACAGGCACTGAAATTATCGGTAACAGATAGTTGTGTGATCAGATGATTCTTAACGATTACCAAGTAACAATAGTAACAAAGGTGCAGCAAGATGGCCCAATCCCATTTGTAGCAAGGGACAAGCCTGGACAAACTCTTATATGAGGTAAAGCGCTCCCGAGGACACATGGGAATTTCTGTCAAGCTAGTTTTCATCATGTTCATATGATTCGCGTTCGCTACTTTGATAGTTTGATATTTGGGTGGACCGGTGTTTGGGTGCTGCCCTTACTTGGACAAACACCCCACTTATGATTAACCCCACTCGCAAGCGTCCACAACTATGAAAGAAGAATTAAGACAAAGTATAACCATAGCATTAAACTAGTGGATCCAAATCAGCCCCTTAAGAAGCAACACATAAACTAGGGTTTAAGCTTCTGTCACTCTAGCAACCCATCATCTTCTTATTACTTCCCGATGAATTCCTCTAGGCACAAATAATGGTGAAGTGTTATGTAGTCTATGTTCACCATACATACAACGCATCAAAATATCGAAGGAATACCAAACTCACATGACTACTTATAGCAAGACATATCCCATGTCCTCAGGAACGAAAGAGACTACTCACAAAGCATAATTATGTTCATGACCAGAGAGGTATTCAATAGCATTGAGGATCTGAACATATAATCTTCCACCGAGTAATCCAACTAGCATCAACTACAAAGAGTAATTAACACTACTAGCAACCTTACAAGTACCAATCGGAGTCGCGAGACGGAGATTGGTTACAAGAGATGAACTAGGGTTTTGAGATGAGATGGTGCTAATGAAGATGTTGATGGTGATGAGTCCGCTCCGATGAGAGGAGTGTTGGTGATGACGATGGCGACGGTTTCCCCCTCGAGGAGGGAAGTTTCCCCGGCAGGACGACCCTGCCGGAGCTCTAGATTGGTGGTGGTCAAGTTCCGCCTCGTGGCGGCGGCGACTCCTCCCGAAAGCCTCCTCTTGATTTTTTCTCGAACGAAACCCTCCTTATAGAAAAAGATGGGAGCCAGAGGGGCAACAGAAGGCCCACAAGCCACCTAGGCGCGGCTAGGGGGTAGGTCGCGCCTGGCAGGCTTGTGGCCTCCTGGTGGCTCCCCTTTGGTACTTCTTCCATCCGGTATTTTTTATAAATTCCAAAATAATTCCTCGTTGATTTTCACGGCTTTTGGAGTTGCGCAGAATAGGTATCTCAAACTTGCTCCTTTTTCAGACCAGAATTCCAGCTTCCGGTATTCTCCCTCTTCATGTAAACCTTATAAAATAAGAGAGAAAAGGCATAAGTATTGTACCGTAAAGTGTAATAACAGCCCATAAAGCGATAAATATCAACATAAAAGCATGATGCAAAATGGACGTATCAACTTCCCCAAGCTTAGACCTCGCTTGTCCTCAAGCGGAAGCCGAGATCAATAAATATGCCAACATGTTTAGAGATAGAGGTGTCGGTAAAACAAAATATGGACATGTAGGCATCATGATCATATTTAGAACAGGAATATCATCATATAATATTTTATGTCAAAGTGATAATTCCTTCACAAAGTAAAGTATGGATCAAGAACCTTATTGAGAATTAACAACCAATAGCCTTTAGTCATTGAAGCAATTACAATTTATCATAACGTCGGAAAGAGTCAAATAAGAGCTTGTAAAGCAAATCCACATACTAAATCATCCTTTCGTCTTCTACAATTGCTAAAACTCACGTGGTACTCATGAGATCAAAGTTTTAGTTGGACACAAAGAAAGATAGGGGCTTATAGTTTCTCCTCCCAACTACTTACCTCAAGGGTAATGTCAACAATAATAATTCATGGATACTTACTTCCAAGTTGACATATGAATATAGATTTTTTCCCTAGCACATGACGTTAGCCAATACAAAGGCAAAATAAGGAATTGGTGTCGATCACCATGACTCTTTGAAGGACAAAAAGTAAAGGTACAAGATAGGCCCTTCGCAGAGGGAAGCAGAGGTTGTCACGCGCTTTTGAGGTTTGGATGTGTGACCTCTTAGTGCGAAGGAGTGTCGATTTATATTGCCTCCTGTGATAAATAACTTTATTATGCAGTCTGTCCTTTTATGTCTTCCTCATCACAGGTTCGTACAAAGCTTATTTTCCACACACTAATAGATCATACATATTTAGGGAGCAATTTTTATTGCTTGCACCGATGACAACTTACTTGAGGGATCTTCTTCAATCCATAGATAGGTATGGTGGACTCTCATGGAAAAACTGGGTTGAAGGTCTATGGATGCACAAGTAGTATCTCTACTTAGTGCGGAAGTTTTGGTTGATATGAGGTGGAAGCAATCGTCACATGCTAAGGGATCTCTAGTCATATAACATTTTTCGGAACCAAGCAAACATAATTCATTATGTTGTCTTCCTTGTCCAACATCTACTCCTAAGCATGTAATAGTTTAATGAGTGTTCACAATCAAAGATGGTGCCCAAGATGATATATTTATATGTGAACCTCTCCTTCTTTATTACTTCCTATTAATGGCAACAATGACCAAGGTCTACGTTTGTCCACCCACAACAAGTTTCAATCAACATTCTTTTTATATGTGAAGCCATCACTTCCCATAAGATCATTACATGATATTTCATGCTTTTGTTCTCTTATTATTCTTTTCTTTAGATCATGGCATGAAGCAAGGCCCTTAACTAAAACACTCTTTATTATATGACTCACGAGCTCGAATACATTGGGGGTAACACAAAGAAAAAATCAAACCTAGAACACTAAGAACTTTATTCTACTAGAAAAAGATAAAACCAAAAAGGATCGAACTAAGAAAAAGGTAAAGGCAAAAGATGTGGTGGTGATACGATACCGGGGCAACTCCCCCAAGCTTGGCACAAGCCAAGGGGATTGCCCATACCCGTGCTTAGTTGTCTTCCTTCGAAGGTAATGGTGGTGTCGTTGTTGCAACCTGGGTTTGATCCTCCATCTTCCAAGGCATAGGTGATCCATCATGGAAAGATGATCGAGTCTCCAGAATCCTCAAATCTGCAGCCAACCGTATTGATTTAAATCTATACTCATACTCACAGTTTTGGTTCTGCAGGTCGTAGATCTGGGCTTGGAGGTCATCAATTCTGTCATAGAGCCTGGAGAGGTACTTCCCGATGTCATTGGCATCGATCTTGTGCTTGTTGGTGAACTCCGTGATCATCATGTGGTTGGCGTTGAGTCTGTGTTCCACCATCCCTTGGCACTTGAAGACTTGCTGCTCCATTGCTTCGAGCCTCGCCTCCACGCCTTCGGTCTTCTTGGTCCCCTCAACATCACGGATGTGCAGCACCCCGTCACACATCTCGATAGATTGAGGGTGTTGCAGCACTCCCGTGAGGTAGGGATTGATGACCTTCCCTAAGAACTTGTCCTTTGGTACTTTTGGGGACGCCATAGCGATCTAGATCTGTCTGCACAATAGCTCGAAACGAAAACAGAGGATATTTGCGTGATACGAGGGTCAGACCTTCCGGGAGAACATATAATGAATTTTCCCCGACCAAAAGGAGTACTCCGCAAGAAAATGGAGTCCGGGAGGCACACGAGGTGCCCACAAGCCACCCAGGCGTGGCTAGGGTGGTAGGCCGCGCCTGGCAGGCTTATCGCCTCCTCGTGCGCTTTCCGGACTACTTTAAATTTTTCTATTTTTCTAAAAAATTCCAAAAAGGAGAAAAATTGCTACTGGAAAAGTTTTGGAGTCGGTTTACTTATCGAATCACATACCTCTTCGTTTTTGGAGTCTGAAACAGGCTGATAAATATCCCTTATGTACTCCTCCGGAGTTATGGTATTAATAATATTGCTTTCAACATTTATGGGAGTACCTGAGATATAATGCTTGATTCTTTGCCCATTTACCACTCTCGGAAAATTACCTTTCGTGTTGTTGATCTTGATGGCAACGAAACGATATACTTCCTCAACAATGTAAGGACCTTCCCGTTTAGAGAGAAGCTTGCCTGCAAAAAATCTTAAACGAGAATTGTATAGCAAGACATAATCACCTACATTGAACTCACGTTTTTGTATCCTTTTATCATGCCACCTCTTAACTTTTTCTTTAAACAACTTGGCATTTTCATATGCCTGAGCTCTCCATTCATCAAGTGAGCTAATATCAAATAACCTCTTCTCACCAGCAAGTTTGAAATCAAAGTTGAGCTCTTTGATTGCCCAATAAGCCTTATGCTCTAGCTCAAGAGGTAAATGACATGCTTTACCATAAACCATTTTGTACGGAGACATGCCCATGGGATTCTTATAAGCAGTTCTATAAGCCCACAGTGCATCATCTAGCTTCTTAGACCAATTCTTTCTAGACCTATTAACAGTCTGTTGTAGAATTAGTTTAATCTCTCTATTATTTAGCTCTACTTGACCACTGGACTGAGGATGATAGGGAGATGCAACTCTATGGTTGACATCATACTTAGCAAGCATTTTACGGAAAGCACCATGAATAAAATGTGAACCACCATCAGTCATCAAATATCTAGGGACTCCAAATCTAGGGAAAATAACTTCTTTAAGCATCCTGATAGAGGTGTTGTGATCAACACTACTAGTTGGGATAGCTTCTACCCACTTAGTAACTTAATCAACAACAACTAGGATATGATTATACCCGTTGGATATTGGAAAAGGTCCCATATAATCAAAACACCAAACATCAAATGGTTTAATGACAAGTGAATAATTCATAGGCATTTCCCGACGTTTACTAATATTACCTATTCTTTGACATTCATCACAAGACAAGACATACTTACGGGCATCCTTGAAGAGGGTAGGCCACTAGAAACCATATTGCAATACCTTGTGTGCAGTTCTATCTCCCGCATGGTGTCCTCCGTAGGCCTCGGAGTGACACTTCTGTAGGATCTGTCCCTGCTCATGCTTGGGTACACAACGTCTAATAACACCATCTACTCCTTCTTTATAAAGGTGAGGATCATCCCAAAAGTAATGTCTCAAATCAAAGAAGAATTTCTTCTTTTGGTGGTATGTGAAACTAGGTGGTATATATTTGGCAACAATATAATTTGCATAATCATCATACCACGGTGTACTACATGAAGCATTGATGACATTCAATTGCTCATCAGGAAAGTTATCATCAATAGGTTGTGGGTCATCAAGAACATTCTCCAACCTAGACAAGTTATCTACTACGGGGTTCTCAGCACCCTTCCTATCAACAACATGCAAATCAAATTCTTGGAGCAAGAGAACCCATCTGATAAGTCTAGGTTTAGCATCTTTCTTTTCCATGAGGTACTTAATAGAAGCATGATCAGTGCGAATAGTAACCTTGGAATCAACAATGTAATATCTGAACTTTTCACATGCAAACACGACTGCTAAAAATTCCTTTTCAGTAGTAGCATAGTTTGTTTGGGCACTGTCTAGAGTTTTACTAGCATAGTGAATAACATTCAAGTTCTTATCAACTCTTTGTCCTAGAACAACACCAACAGCATAATCACTAGCATCACACATAATTTCAAAAGGTAAGTTCCAATCAGGTGGTTGAACAATAGGTGCAGTTATCAAGGCCTTCTTAAGTATTTCAAAGGCTTCCTCACAATCATCGTCAAAAACAAAAGGAATATCCTTTTGCAAGAGATTGGTAAGAGGCCTAGAAATCTTAGAAAAGTCCTGAATGAACCTTCTATAGAAACCAGCATGACCAAGGAAACTTCTTATACCTTTAATGTCTGTAGCGCATGGCATTTTCTCGATCGCATCAACCTTAGCCTTATCGACTTCAATGCCTCTTTCCGAAATTTTATGTCCTAAGACGATGCCTTCATTAACCATAAAGTGGAACTTCTCCCAATTCAAGACAAGGTTGGTATCTTTACATCTCTACAAAACTCGATCAAGGTTGCTGAGGCAATCATCAAAAGAAGACCCGTAAACGGAGAAGTCATCCATGAAAACCTCATCAATCTTTTCACAAAAGTCAGAGAACATAGCCATCATATATCTTTCAAAGGTAGCAGGTCCATTACATAAGTCGAAAGGCATACGTCTATAAGCAAAGGTACCGAAAGGGCAGGTAAAAGTGGTTTTCTCCTAATCAGACTGTGCAACAGGTATTTGGGAGAAACCAGAATAACCATCTAGAAGGCAGAAGTGTGTGTGTTTAGACAATCTTTTTTGCATTTGGTCAATAAAAGGCAAAGGGTAATGATCGTTCCTGGTGGCTTTATTCAGTTTCCTAAAATCAATTACCATCCTATAGCTAGTAATAATCCTATGTGGGATCAATTCATCTTTATCATTAGGGACAACGGTAATACCTCCTTTCTTGGGGACGCAATGCACCGGACTTACCCAATCACTATAAGCAACATGATAGGTAATACCTGCTTCCAGGAGCTTTACTATTTCTTTTCTTACTACCTCTTTCATCTTAGGATTTAATCTCTGTTGATGATCGACAACTGGTTTGGAATCAGGATTGGTTTTAATTTTGTTCTGGCATAGAGTGGGACTAATGCCCTTAAGATCATCAAGAGTATATCCAATAGCAGCACAGTGCTTCCTCGGACTTTTCAATAATTTCTTTTCTTCATGCTCTGAAAGGCTAGAACTAATAATTGTTGGAATTATGCCCTAGAGGCAATAATAAATGTATAATTATTATTATAATTCCTGTATCAAGATAATGGTTTATTATCCATGCTATAATTGTATTGAATGAAGACTCGTTTACATGTGTGGATACATAGACAAAACACCGTCCCTAGCATGCCTCTAGTTGGCTAGCCAGTTGATCGATGATAGTCAGTGTCTTCTGATTATGAACAAGGTGTTGTTGCTTGATAACTGGATCACGTCATTGGGAGAATCACGTGATGGACTAGACCCAAACTAATAGACGTAGCATGTTGATCGTGTCATTTTGTTGCTACTGTTTTCTGCGTGTCAAGTATTTATTCCTATGACCATGAGATCATATAACTCACTGACACCAGAGGAATGCTTTGTGTGTATCAAACGTCGCAACGTAACTGGGTGACTATAAAGATGCTCTACAGGTATCTCCAAAGGTGTTAGTTGAGTTAGTATGGATCAAGACTGGGATTTGTCACTCCGTGTGACGGAGAGGTATCTCGGGGCCCACTCGGTAATACAACATCACACACAAGCCTTGCAAGCAAAGTAACTTAGTGTAAGTTGCGGGATCTTGTATTACGGAACGAGTAAAGAGACTTGCCAGTAAACGAGGTTGAAATAGGTATACGGATACTGACGATCGAATCTCGGGCAAGTAACATACCGAAGGACAAAGGGAATGACATACGGGATTATACGAATCCTTGGCACTGAGGTTCAAACGATAAGATCTTCGTAGAATATGTAGGATCCAATATGGGCATCCAGGTCCCGCTATTGGATATTGACCGAGGAGTCTCTCGGGTCATGTCTACATAGTTCTCGAACCCGCAGGGTCTGCACACTTAAGGTTCGACGTTGTTTTATGCGTATTTGAGTTATATGGTTGGTTACCGAATGTTGTTCGGAGTCCCGGATGAGATCACAGACGTCACGAGGGTTTCCGGAATAGTCCGAAAACGAAGATTGATATATAGGATGACCTCATTTGATTACCGGAAGGTTTTCGGAGTTACCGGGAATGTACCGGGAATGACGAATGGGTTCCGGGAGTTCACCGGAGGGGGGCAACCCACTCCGGGGAAGCCCATAGGCATTTGGGGGGGGGGTCACACCAGCCCTTAGTGGGCTGGTGGGACAGCCCACCAATCCCCTATGCGCCAAGAGAGAAAAAATCAAAGGAAAGAAGAAAAAAAAGGAAGAAGTGGGAAAGGGGAAGGACTCCCTCCCACCAAACCAAGTAGGACTCGGTTTGGGGGGGAAGAGTCCTCCCCCTGGCTCGGCCGACCCCTTGGGGATCCCTTGGACCCCAAGGCAAGGTCCCCCTCCCTCCTCCTATATATATGGGGCTTTTAGGGCAGATTTGAGACGACTTTATCACGGCTGCCCGACCACATACCTCCATAGTTTTTCCTCTAGATCGTGTTTCTCCGGAGCTCGGGCGGAGCCCTGCTGAGACAAGATCATCACCAACCTCCGGAGCGCCGTCACGCTGCCGGAGAACTCTTCTACCTCTCCGTCTCTCTTGCTGGATCAAGAAGGCCGAGATCATCGTCGAGCTGTACGTGTGCTGAACGCGGAGGTGCCGTCCGTTCGGTACTAGATCGTGGGACTGATCGCGGGATTGTTCGCGGGGCGGATCGAGGGACGTGAGGACGTTCCACTACATCAACCGCGTTCTCTAACGCTTCTGCTGTACGATCTACAAGGGTACGTAGATCACTCATCCCCTCTCGTAGATGGACATCACCATGATAGGTCTTCGTGCGCGTAGGAAAATTTTTGTTTCCCATGCGACGTTCCCCAATAGTGGCATCATGAGCTAGGTTCATGCGTAGATGTCTTCTCGAGTAGAACACAAAAGGTTTTGTGGGCGGTGATGTGCGTTTTGCTGCCCTCCTTAGTCTTTTCTTGATTCCGCGGTATTGTTGGATTGAAGCGGCTTGGACCGACATTACTCGTACGCTTACGAGAGACTGGTTTCATCGTTACGAGTAACCCCCTTTGCTCAAAGATGACTGGCAAGTTACGGTTTCTCCAACTTTAGTTGAATCGGATTTGACCGAGGAGGTCCTTGGATGAGGTTAAATAGCAACTCATATATCTCCGTTGTGGTGTTTGCGTGAGTAAGATGCGATCCTACTAGATACCCTTGGTCACCACGTAAAACATGCAACAACAAAATTAGAGGACGTCTAACTTGTTTTTGCAGAGTATGATTGTGATGTGATATGGCCAACGATGTGATGTGATATATTGGATGTATGAGATGATCATGTTGTAATAGAAATATTGACTTGCATGTCGATGGTACGGCAACCGGCAGGAGCCATAGGGTTGTCTTTATACTAACATATGTGCTTGCCGATGCGTTTACCATTTTGCTAGGATGTAGCTTTAGTAGTGATAGCATAAGTAGTACGACAACCATGATGGCAACACGTTGATGGATGATCATGGTGTGGCGCCGGTGACAAGGAGATCGTGCCGGTGCTTTGGTGATGGAGATCAAGAAGCACGTGATGATGGCCATATCATGTCACTTATGAATTGCATGTGATGTTAATCCTTTTTTGCACCTTATTTTGCTTAGAACGACGGTAGCATTATGAGGTGATCTCTCACTAAAATTTCAAGACGAAATTGTGTTCTCCCCGACTGTGCACCGTTGCTACAGTTCGTCGTTTCGAGACACCACGTGATGATCGGGTGTGATAGACTCAACGTTCACATACAACGGGTGCAAAACAGTTGCGCACGCGGAACACTCGGGTTAAGCTTGACGAGCCTAGCATGTGCAGACATGGCCTCGGAACACATGAGACCGAAAGGTCGATCATGAATCATATAGTTGATATGATTAGCATAGGGATGCTTACCACTGAAACTACTCTCGACTCACGTGATGATCGGACTTGGGATAGTGTAAGTGGATCATGAACCACTCAAATGACTAGAGAGATGTACTTTTTGAGTGGGAGTTTAGCGTATAATTTGATTAAGTTGAACTCTAATTATCTTGAACATAGTCTAAGTCCACTTTGAATATATTTGTGTTGTAGATCATGGCTCACGCAACTGTCATCCTGAATTTTAATACGTTCCTACAGAAAGCTAAGTTGAAAGATGATGGAAGCAACTTTGTAGACTGGGCTCGTAATCTTAAGCTAATCTTACAAGCTGGAAAGAAGGATTATGTCCTTAATGCTGCGCTAGGAGATGAACCACCCGCTACGGCTGATCAGGATGTTAAGAACGCTTGGTTAGCACGTAAGGAGGACTACTCAATAGTTCAATGTGCAGTCTTGTATGGCTTGGAGCCGGGACTTCAACGTCGCTTTGAGCGTCATGGAGCATTTGAGATGTTCCAGGAGTTGAAGTTTATCTTTCAGAAGAACGCCCGGATCGAGAGGTATGAGACCTCCGACAAATTCTATGCTTGCAAGATGGAGGAAAACTCGTCTGTCAGTGAACATGTGCTCAAAATATCTGGGTACTCAAACCATCTAGCTGAACTGGGGATTGAACTCCCGCAAGAAGCTATCACTGACAGAATCCTTCAATCACTGCCGCCAAGCTATAAAGGCTTTGTGTTGAACTACAACATGCAAGGGATGAACAAGTCTCCCGGCGAGTTGTTTGCGATGCTGAAAGTCGCAGAGTCTGAACTCCGTAAAGAGCATCAAGTGTTGATGGTGAGCAAGACCACTAGTTTCAAGAGAAACGGCAAAGGCAAGAAGGGCAATTCGAAGAAGAGCGGCAAGCCTGTTGCCAATCCGCCGAAGAAACCCAAGGCTGGACCTAAGCCTGAAACAGAGTGCTTCTATTGCAAGGGTATGGGTCACTGGAAGCGCAATTGCCCCAAGTATCTGGCAGATAAGAAGGCGGGCAAAGAAAAATCAGGTATATTTGATATACATGTTATTGATGTGTACTTAACCGGCTCTCGTAGTAGTGCCTGGGTATTCGATACCGGTTCTATTGCTCACATTTGCAACTCGAAGCAGGAACTGCGGAATAGACGAAGGCTGGCGAAAGACGAAGTGACGATGCGCGTAGGAAACGGTTCCAAGGTTGATGCAATCGCCGTCGGCACCGTGTCACTTCAACTACCATCGGGATTAGTGATGAACTTAAATCATTGTTATTTAGTGCCTGCGTTGAGCATGAACATTATATCTGGATCTTGTTTATTGCGAGACGGTTACTCTTTTAAGTCTGAGAATAATGGTTGTTCTATTTCTATGAGTAACATCTTTTATGGTCATGCACCGAATGTGAGAGGATTGTTCATATTGAATCTCGATAGCAATACGCATATACATAACATTGAGACCAAAAGAGTTAGAGTAAACAATGATAGCGCCATATTTTTGTGGCACTGCCGCTTGGGTCATATTGGTGTAAAACGCATGAAGAAACTCCATGCTGATGGACTTTTGGAGTCACTTGACTTTGATTCACTTGACACGTGCGAACCATGCCTCATGGGCAAGATGACTAAGACTCCGTTCTCCGGAACAATGGAGCGTGCAAGTGACTTGTTGGAAATCATACATACCGATGTGTGTGGTCCAATGAGCGTGGAGGCACGCGGCGGATATCGTTATTTCCTCACCTTCACTGACGATTTAAGTAGATATGGTTATGTCTACTTGATGAAGCACAAGTCTGAAACATTTGAAAAGTTCAAGCAATTTCAGAGTGAAGTGGAAAATCATCGTAACAAGAAGATCAAATTCCTACGGTCTGATCGTGGGGGTGAGTATCTGAGTTTCGAGTTTGGTACTCACTTAAGACAATGTGGAATTGTTTCGCAGTTAACACCGCCTGGAACACCACAGCGTAATGGTGTGTCCGAACGTCGTAATCGTACTTTGTTAGAAATGGTGCGATCTATGATGTCTCTTACTGATCTGCCGTTATCGTTTTGGGGTTATGCATTAGAAACAGCTGCATTCACTTTAAATAGGGCACCATCAAAATCCGTTGAGACGACACCATACGAACTGTGGTATGGCAAAAGACCAAAGTTGTCGTTTCTTAAAGTTTGGGGATGTGATGCTTATGTCAAAAAGCTTCAGCCTGAAAAGCTGGAACCCAAAGCGGAAAAATGCGTCTTCATAGGTTACCCAAAAGAGACAGTTGGGTACACCTTCTATCTCAAATCCGAAGGCAAAGTGTTTGTTGCTAAGAACGGAACTTTTCTCGAGAAGGAGTTTCTCTCGAGAGAATTGAGTGGGAGGAAGATAGAACTTGACGAGGTTGTCGAACCTCTCATCCCTCTGGATGGTGGCGCAGGGCAAGGGGAAACCTCTGTCATTGCGACGCCGGTTGAGGAGGAAGTTAATGATGATGATCATGAAACTCCAGTTCAAGTTTCTGTTGAACCACGCAGGTCGACGAGATCACGCGCCGCTCCAGAGTGGTACGGTAATCCCGTCTTATCAATCATGTTGTTAGACAACAATGAACCTGCAAATTATGAAGAAGCAATGGTGGGCCCAGATTCCAACAAATGGCTAGAAGCCATGAAATCCGAGATAGGATCCATGTATGAGAACAAAGTGTGGACTTTGGAGATACTGCCTGAGGGCCGCAAGGCTATTCAGAACAAATGGATTTTTAAGAAGAAGACGGACGCTGACGGTAATGTGACCGTTTATAAAGCTCGACTTGTGGCAAAGGGTTTTTCACAAGTTCCAGGAATTGACTACGATGAGACTTTCTCTCCCGTAGCGATGCTTAAGTCCGTCAGAATCATGTTAGCAATAGCTGCATTTTTCGATTATGAAATCTGGCAGATGGATGTCAAAACGGCGTTCCTTAACGGTTTCCTTAAGGAAGAGTTGTATATGATGCAACCCGAAGGTTTTGTCGATCCTAAAAATGCTGACAAGGTATGCAAGCTCCAGCGATCCATTTATGGACTGGTGCAAGCCTCTCGGAGTTGGAACAAGCGCTTTGATGAGGTGATCAAAGCATTTGGATTTATACAAGTGGTTGGAGAATCTTGTATTTACAAGAAAGTGAGTGGGAGCTCTGTGGCGTTTCTAATATTATATGTGGATGACATATTACTGATTGGAAACAACGTAGATCTTTTGGAGAGCATAAAAGGTTACTTGAATAAAAGTTTCTCTATGAAGGACCTAGGAGAAGCTGCTTACATTCTAGGCATTAAGATCTATAGGGATAGATCAAAACGCCTGATAGGACTTTCACAAAGCACATACCTTGATAAAGTTTTGAAGAGGTTCAAAATGGAACAGTCCAAGAAAGGGTTCTTGCCGGTGTTACAAGGTACGAGATTGAGTAAGACTCAGTGCCCAGCAACTGATGAAGATAGAGAGCATATGCGCTCCGTCCCCTATGCTTTAGCCATAGGCTCTATCATGTATGCGATGCTGTGCACTAGACCGGATGTTAGCCTGGCCATAAGTATGGCAGGTAGGTTCCAAAGTAATCCAGGAGTGGATCACTGGACGGCGGTCAAGAATATCCTGAAGTACCTGAAAAGGACTAAGGAAATGTTTCTCGTGTATGGAGGTGACGAAGAGCTCGCTGTAAAAGGTTACGTTGATGCAAGCTTTGACACAGATCCGGACGACTCTAAGTCGCAAACCGGATACGTATTTATTCTTAATGGGGGTGCAGTAAGCTGGTGCAGTTCCAAGCAAAGCGTCGTAGCAGATTCTACATGTGAAGCAGAGTACATGGCTGCCTCGGAGGCGGCTAAGGAGGGTGTCTGGATGAAGCAGTTCATGACGGATCTTGGAGTGGTGCCAAGTGCACTGGATCCAATAACCTTGTTCTGTGACAACACTGGTGCCATTGCCTTAGCAAAGGAACCAAGGTTTCACAAGAAGACCAGACACATCAAACGACGCTTCAACCTCATCCGCGACTACGTCGAGGAGGAGGACGTAAATATATGCAAAGTGCACACGGATCTGAATGTAGCAGACCCGCTGACTAAACCTCTTCCACGGCCAAAACATGATCGACACCAGAACTGTATGGGTGTTAGATTTATTACAATGTAATTCACATGGTGATGTGAGGGCTAGATTATTGACTCTAGTGCAAGTGGGAGACTGTTGGAATTATGCCCTAGAGGCAATAATAAATGTATAATTATTATTATAATTCCTGTATCAAGATAATGGTTTATTATCCATGCTATAATTGTATTGAATGAAGACTCGTTTACATGTGTGGATACATAGACAAAACACCGTCCCTAGCATGCCTCTAGTTGGCTAGCCAGTTGATCGATGATAGTCAGTGTCTTCTGATTATGAACAAGGTGTTGTTGCTTGATAACTCGATCACGTCATTGGGAGAATCACGTGATGGACTAGACCCAAACTAATAGACGTAGCATGTTGATCGTGTCATTTCGTTGCTACTGTTTTCTGCGTGTCAAGTATTTATTCCTATGACCATGAGATCATATAACTCACTGACACCAGAGGAATGCTTTGTGTGTATCAAACGTCGCAACGTAACTGGGTGACTATAAAGATGCTCTACAGGTATCTCCAAAGGTGTTAGTTGAGTTAGTATGGATCAACACTGGGATTTGTCACTCCGTGTGACGGAGAGGTATCTCGGGGCCCACTCGGTAATACAACATCACACACAAGCCTTGCAAGCAAAGTAACTTAGTGTAAGTTGCGGATCTTGTATTACGGAACTAGTAAGAGACTTGCCAGTAAACGAGGTCGAAATAGGTATACGGATACTGACGATCGAATCTCGGGCAAGTAACATACCGAAGGACAAAGGGAATGACATACGGGATTATACGAATCCTTGGCACTGAGGTTCAAACGATAAGATCTTCGTAGAATATGTAGGATCCAATATGGGCATCCAGGTCCCGCTATTGGATATTGACCGAGGAGTCTCTCGGGTCATGTCTACATAGTTCTCGAACCCGCAGGGTCTGCACACTTAAGGTTCGACGTTGTTTTATGCGTATTTGAGTTATATGGTTGGTTACCGAATGTTGTTCGGAGTCCCGGATGAGATCATGGACGTCACGAGGGTTTCCGGAATAGTCCGGAAACGAAGATTGATATATAGGATGACCTCATTTGATTACCGGAAGGTTTTCGGAGTTACCGGGAATGTACCGGGAATGACGAATGGGTTCCGAGAGTTCATCGGAGGGGGGCAACCCACTCCGGGGAAGCCCATAGGCATTTGGGGGGGTCACACCAGCCCTTAGTGGGCTGGTGGGACAGCCCACCAATCCCCTATGCGCCAAGAGAGAAAAAATCAAAGGAAAGAAAAAAAAAGGAAGAAGTGGGAAAGGGGAAGGACTCCCTCCCACCAAACCAAGTAGGACTCGGTTTGGGGGGGGAGAGTCCTCCCCCCTGGCTCGGCCGACCCCTTGGGGATCCCTTGGACCCCAAGGCAAGGTCCCCCTCCCTCCTCCTATATATATGGGGCTTTTAGGGCAGATTTGAGACGACTTTCTCACGGCTGCCCGACCACATACCTCCATAGTTTTTCCTCTAGATCGTGTTTCTGCGGAGCTCGGGCGGAGCCCTGCTGAGACAAGATCATCACCAACCTCCGGAGCGCCGTCACGCTGCCGGATAACTCTTCTACCTCTCCGTCTCTCTTGCTGGATCAAGAAGGCCGAGATCATCGTCGAGCTGTACGTGTGCTGAACGCGGAGGTGCCGTCCGTTCGGTACTAGATCGTGGGACTGATCGCGGGATTGTTCGCGGGGCGGATCGAGGGACGTGAGGACGTTCCACTACATCAACCGCGTTCTCTAACGCTTCTGCTGTACGATCTACAAGGGTACGTAGATCACTCATCCCCTCTCGTAGATGGACATCACCATGATAGGTCTTCGTGCGCGTAGGAAAAATTTTGTTTCCCATGCGACGTTCCCCAACAATAATAACAGGATATATCTATTTTTCATCAAGATAAGCATACTTAAGAGTATCAGGTAACTGTTTAAGCTCAAACACAGGATCACCCTTTGGTGGGGGTGGATCTCCAAGCAGTTCAACAGGCAAAATATTCTTAAGGATAGGATGTTGTTCAAAGATAACTCTATCTATCTCATTCCTTTCATCCATATGCATATCATTTTCATGCTCAAGCAAATATTGCTCTAAAGGATCAGTAGGAGGCACAGCAATAGAAGCTAGAGCAATAATTTCATCCTTACTAGACAACTCTTTTTCATGAGGTTGTCTACCAAACTTGGAGAAATTGAACTCATGCGACACACTTTCAAAGCCAACAGTGATAGTTTGCTTCTCACAGTCAATATGAGCATTGACAGTATTTAGGAAAGGTCTGCCAAATATGATGGGACAAAAGCTATCTTCTGTGGTAGAAAGAACGAGAAAATCAGCAGGATACTTAGTTGTACCACACAAGACTTCAACATCTTTAACAATTCCCAAAGGGCTGATAGTATCTCTATTGGCAAGCTGAATAGTGACATCAATAGGTTCCATCTCGACAGGTGCAATCTCGTCTTTAATTTCATCATATAAAGATTGAGGTATTGCACTAACACTAGCACCCACGTCACATAAACCACGATAACAATGATATCCTATTTTAACAGAAAAAACAGGCGTGCCAACAACAGGCCTATGTTTGTCTCTAGCATGAGGTTTAGCAATTCTAGCAGCATCTTCACAGAAGTGAATATCATGGCCATCAACATTGTCCGACAGGAGATCTTTGATAATAGTAATGCTAGGTTCAACTCTAATTTCCTCAGGGGGTGTAGGTGTTCTAATGTAGCCCCTACGTACCACAGTTGAAGCTTTAGAATGATCCTTTATTCTAACAAGGCAAGGTGGTTTCTCAATGTAAGCACTAGGAACAATAGGATCATTATAAGCAATGACTTTCTCTTCAACTGGATTGGGTTTAACTGCATTGACTTCTAAGGGAGGATGATATTTAAACCACTTCTCTTTAGGGAGATTAATATGAGCAGAAAATGATTCACACAATGAAGCTACTATCTCAGACTCAAGTCCATGTTTAGCGCTAAAATCACAAAAAGTATTTGTTTCAACAAAGGATTTAACGCAATCGAACTTAAGATTCATACCTGACTCCTTACCTTCATCAAACTCCCAATCTTCAGAATTGCGTTTAATTCTTTCCAACAAATTCCATTTGAAGTCAATATCTCTCTTCATAAAAGAACTGGTACAAGAAGTGTCAAGCATGGTGCGATTATCATGAGAAAGCCGAGCATAAAATTTCTGAATAATACTTTCTCTTGAGAGCTCATGGTTGGGGCATGAATATAACATTGATTTAAGCCTCCCCCAAGCTTGAGCGATACTCTCTCTAAGACGAGGCCAAAAATTATAAATATAATTCCGATCACGACGTACCAGATGAATAGGATAAAACTTTTGATGCAATTCCAATTTCAATCGGTTGTACTTCCATGTCAATGCTTTATCCCCCAAAGATAAGGGAAAGACCTTCTTCTTGACCTCATCCTCGGGAAAACCTGCAAGCTTAAATAAACCACAAACTTCATCTACATAGATTAGATGCAAGTCGGGATGTGATGTTCCATCTCCTGTAAAAGGATTAGCCAACAGTTTCTCTAGCATACCCGAAGGAATTTCATAACAAATATTTTCAGTAGGTGCAGCAGGTTGAGGAGCAACTCCTTGTGCTTCCGTTCGAGGTGAAGATACCCCGAACAAGCTCCTCAAAGGATTAGTTTCCATAGTGACAAGTGACATTAAATTTTAGCACACTATATAAATGTTTCCTTACCAAATTCCACTTACCAAAGGCGCTTCACTCCACGGCAATGGCGCCAGGAAAGAGTCTTTATGACCCAAAAGTGTAGGGGATCTATCGTAGTCCTTTTGATAAGTAAGAGTGTCAAACCCAACGAGGAGCAGAAGGAACTGACATGTGGTTTCCAGCAAGGTATTCTCTGCAGGCACTGAAATTATCGGTAACAGATAGTTGTGTGATAAGATGATTTGTAACGAGTAGCAAGTAACAATAATAACAAAGGTGCAGCAAGATGGCACAATCCCTTTTGTAGAAAGGGACCAGCCTAGACAAACTCTTATATGAGGTAAAGCGCTCCCGAGGACACATGGGAGTTTCTGTCAAGCAAGTTTTCATCATGTTCATATGATTCGCGTTCGCTACTTTGATAGTTTGATATGTGGGTGGACCGGTGCTTGGGTGCTTCCCTTACTTGGACAAACATCCCACTTATGATTAACCCCTCTCGCAAGCGTCCGCAACTACGAAAGAAGAATTAAGACAAAGTCTAACCATAGCATTAAACTAGTGGATCCAAATCAGTCCGTTACGAAGCAACGCATAAACTAGGGTTTAAGCTTCTGTCACTCTAGCAACCCATCATCTACTTATTACTTCCCAATGCCTTCCTCTAGGCCCAAATAATGGTGAAGTTTTATGTAGTCGACGTTCACATAACACCACTAGAGGAAAGACAACATACAACGCATCAAACTATCGAATGAATACCAAATTCACATGTCTACTTATAGCAAGACTTATCCCATGTCCTTAGGAACAAAAGTGACTACTCACAAAGCATAATCATGTTCATGACCAGAGAGGTATTGAATAGCATTGAGGATCTGAACATATAATGTTCCACCGAGTAATCCAACTAGCATCAACTACAAAGAGTAATTAACACTACTAGCAACCTTACAAGTACCAATCGGAGTCGCGAGATGGAGATTGGTTACAAGAGATGAACTAGGGCTTGGAGATGAGATGGTGCTGATGAAGATGTTGATGGTGATTACTCCTCTCCGATGAGAGGAGTGTTGGTGATGACGATGGCGACAATTTCCCCCTTCGGGAGGAAAGTTTCCCCGACAGGACGACCCTGCCGGAGCTCTAGATTGGTTGTGGTCAAGGTCCGCCTCTTGGCGGCGGCGACTCCTCCCGAAAGCCTCCTCTTGATTTTTTCTGGAACGGAACCCTCATTATAGCAAAAGATGGGAGCCAGAGGGGCAACAGGGGGTCCACAAGCCACCTAGGCGCGACCAGGGGGGTAGGCCGCGCCTAGCAGGCTTGTGGCCTCCTGGTGGCTCCCCTCTGGTATTTCTTCCGTCCGGTATTTTTTATAAATTCCAAAATAATTCCTCGTTGATTTTCACGGCTTTTGGAGTTGCGCAGAATAGGTATCTCAAACTTGCTCCTTTTTCAGACCAGAATTCCAGCTGTCGGCATTCTCCCTCTTCATGTAAACCTTATAAAATAAGAGAGAGAAGGCATAAGTATTGTACCGTAAAGTGTAATAACAGCCCATAAAGCGGTAAATATCAACATAAAAGCATGATGCAAAATGGACGTATCAGGCTCATTAATAGTAGTGGAAGCATCATCAAAAGTATCAGGCATAGTGACAGACTCGGTAGAAGCAGCATGTGATGGTGGTGAAGCAAACTTACTCATAACGGAAGGTGAATCAAGCATAGCGCTAGTGCTAAGAACCGTACCTTTTCTCATAGTGGATGGTAAAATTGGAACCTTGGGTCTCCTTTCTTACCCATAGTGAATAAATCGCAGCAAGCAAAATAACTCCAAGTAGACTTGTAAATAAAGCTATGCTCCCCGGCAACGGCGTCAGAAAAAGGTCTTGATAACCCACAAGTGTAGGGGACCGCAGCAGTCTTCGCGGGTAAGTTAACCCAATTTATTGATTCGACACAAGGGGAGCCAAAGAATATTTATAAGCTTTAATAGTTGAGTTGTCAATTCAACCGCACCTGAAAGATACTTGCTTGGCAACGAAATATTAGTAGCAACGGTGATATGGAAGTGATGGTGGCAACGGAAATAATAGTGGCAAAGCAACGAAAGTAAAACAGCAAAAGTAAAGCTACTTGTGACCAGCAGGATTAAAACACTGTAGGCTAAGGAGATGGATGGTTGGTCATGGATGAGAGATATCATGTATTTCACTTGGGGCAAGGCACATAGAAAAGTAATGATCATCTAGGCATATATCAAACATTAGGCATATATCCCAAGGTAGTCGTGCGTGCTTGCAATAAGAACTTGCACAACATCTTTTGTCCTACCATCCCGCTATTAACGGGGCCAAAAGGAACTTATGGAGATTAAGGTGCTCCTGTCAAAGAGCACCGGAACAAAGCATTAACAATTAATGGATACATGGAATCCTCAAACTATAGTCTATTCCCTTTGGTGTCCCAAGCTATCACCATTGGGATCGCCGGTTCCGGACTATAATCGGTGCATACTACTCATAGATAGGATATAGAACACAAATATATTCAAGGAAACATAAGGTATTCAGATCTGAAATCATGGCACTCGGGCCCAAAGTGACAAGCATTAAGAGTAACAAGTAGTAGCAAAGATGATAAACACCATAGTAGATGATAGGCAACATGCCCCCAACAATCCGACGAACTATTACATGATCTAACTCATCCAATCTCTCCCATCCCCTTCACCTATATCAGGGAATTACTCACACATGATGGGAGAAGCCATTGGAGGATGATGGAGTGGTGATTGTGATGACGATGGCGATGATTTCCACTCTCCGGAAGCCAAAACAGACTCCAGATTAGCTCTCCCGAAGAAGAACCGAGGGTGGCGGCGGCTCCGCGTTGAGAACTTGCAAAACGACTTCTCTTCTGGGATTTTTGCGTCACGGGTAAAAATAGGAGACAAAGTAGGGCACCAGAGGGGGTTGGCCCCACCCAGGCGGCCTCCTGGCGCGGCCAGGGGGTAGGCCGCGCCAGCAGGTCGCCTGGGGGCCGTGCGGCTCCCCTCTGGCCCATCTTCTGGACCATGGTTCCTCCCGGTGCGTGGATTTTCTCTATTTTTATGGGAATTTTCTGGGACATCTAAATATCCATTTTCCTGCGCACAAGAAAACCATACAAACAGTTGTGCTGAAAACAGCGTCAGTCCAGGTTAGTTTCATTCAAATCATGCAAGAATGAGGCCAAAATATTAGCAAAAGTGTTTGGAAAAGTCCATACTTTGAGATGTATCAATAGTCACTTATGTAATTGGATGCTTATTTTAGTTATATATATGTTCTTCTTCTATAGACAAAGAAAATCACACAACTTATTAGCAGTAATCGTCTATGTTATTATCGCTCTCCGCACACATTTCTCATTTTGGACCTGTTTGCCGCGTATAACACACATCTTGTTCAGTGTTTCTGATGTCTTAAGTCATCACAAACAGTTCATCCGAGTGAACTCTATGCCCTCCATTGCACACACCTTGATCTAGCTAACCATTTCTGTTGTGTTGCCAAATCACAGACAGTTCATCCCAGTGAACTGTATGTCGTATATCACACACACCCTCATCCGGATGACCCTGTATGTTGTTTTGTATAATCGCAGACAATTCATATCGATTAAATGTTTGCCACGCATCGCACATGAAACTGTGATCCGAATCGTGTTTGATGTGTGGACCATTGCAAACAGTTCATATCATTTTGACGGTTTTCTTACAGCATCGTTTGCGATTAATGATCGCATATAGTTTAGTCGAAGGGTCTCTGATTGTAGTGTTGCGTTTGGAACATCGTGCAGTAGTGGTAGCTGCAAATATTTTATCATATAACTTCTCATAAACAAGTGACAATCCATTCAGAACGACTGAAGTATGAAGCATAAACTTTACTGATAGTCAACAAACCATATTCTTAGTTATTGGGGCAATCATAATTCATCATAATTCAGAGGAGAGTATATGAGAGAGCTTTCTTGTTAGAAGTTCACATACTCAACTATCATTTAATCTTCCATGATTTCTTACTTTCCAGGCATATTTTTGGAGCTCGTGTTTCCATTGGAAACATAGGAAGATAGGGATTACATGGCTCGCCAGCCAAACTTATTAACCTCTAGATAATGTCAACAATAATGAATCATGATCATCTACATCCACTTGGATATATAAGTCTGAATCTTTCCTCGACACATGTTGCTTACTAATATAGGATTAGTAGGTTGGACGAGGGATAAACTTTATTGACTCAACCACATAGCTAAACTCCTGAAAGTAAAAGATAGGCCCTTCGTAGAGGGAAGCAGAGGTTGTCATGTGCTTTTAATTTGTTTTATGTGTGAACTCTTAATGCAAAGGAACGTCACCTTATATTGCCCCTTACGATAGTAAACTTTGTTATGCACTCTATCGCTTTTATTTCTTTGCTATCATAAGATCGTACAAAGCTTAGTTTCCCTTGCAAAAAAAGATCATACAAATTTAGGAGCAATTTTTGTTGCTTCGTGCACCGATTACTTACGTGAAGGATCTTACTCAATCCATATGTAGGTATTATGGACTCTCATGGCAAGAAACTGCGTTTCAGCGTTATGGATACACAAATAGTGTCTCTACTTAGTGCGGAATTATTGGTCTAGCAAAGGATCTGAAGCAAGAATCACATGTTGAACGATCCAAGACCATATAACTTCTATGTGAATATTAACTACCATGATCACCACGTTGTCTTCCATGTCCAACATCAACACTTGATCATTATATACTATTTGATGAAGGCTCACAATCATAGAAGATGTCCAGGATAGTGTATTTATATGTGAGTCTTCTCTCCTCTATCATAATCTTGCTTAGATTGCAACAATGACTAATACTATGTTTACTATCAAGAACTTTTATCACTTATACCTTTTTTGTGAGAAGTCGTTACTTTTCATGAGATGAGCATATGATCTTTGTCTTTCTTTTTATTGCCATGCTATGATGATGGCTGCCCACAGGTAAACCACAAAAACTCAACTAATCTTTATTTTATAACTCGCATATTCGATATATAACAAGGATAGGTGGAACTCAAAGAAAAAATTCTAAGCAAAGCAAATCTGAAAATTATTTCTCTAAATCACGAAACTACTAAGGATGAAACTGAGATAGATAGTAATGATGGAAGTGATGGTGATACAATATCGGGGCACCTCCCCCTAGCTTGGAATAAGCCAAGGGTAGTTCCCATACCCATGTACTCAATCTTCCTCTTTAGGTGATGGTGGTGGTGATGTAGCAACATTCTTCTTCTCTAGCTTACATCGGAGGATAAAATTCTCCTCCCTCAAGTCATCGTTCTCTTGCTCAAGCTTCAATATCTTCTTGAATAATGCCATCTTGCTTTCCTGTAGAAAATGTGATGCGATAAATTGATCCTTCGATTTCTTTAACATGTTTGGGAGACTGGACTTCTTGAATTCCACATGCATATCTTCGGGCTGAGGTAGTGGAACTTCATCTTCATCTGAGTTGGCTTCCTTCGTTTCCTCCAAATAAGTGTACTCCTCCTCATTCGTGGACTAAAGGTAGGTATTGATATACCCAAAGATCTTTGGGTCTAAAATATAGTGGGAGACATAACTCTCTCCATCAGAATCTTGAGACGACATATCCGCAGGCTAGCCACAAAAATAGCCCGAAACAAGAATAGAGGAGAAACTCGTGATGCGGTGATCAAAACAGGCGGGAGTATATATAATGATTTTTTCTAGGTAAGAATATGTGTTCGGGAAGAATTCAGAGTCCGGGAGGCGCATGAGGGCCGCACAAGCCATCACGGCGCGACCAGGAGGCCCTTCCCTGTTCGCTTGTGCCTCCGTCGTGGGTCCCCTAGACTCCTTTTTATTTCTAAAACACCAAAACCAGTAACAAAATTGGAATTTCTAGAGTCGGTTTACTTAACGCACCAGGTACCTATCCCTTTTTCTGGTTTTTGGAGTGTTCAGGAAGACTTCCATTATGTGCTCCTCTGGTGTTATGACTTGGATGGCATTACTTTCCTCATTAATAGGTATACCTGGAATATAATGCTTGATTCTTTACCCATTCACCGCTCTCGGGTTTTTACATTTGAAGTTATTGATTTCTATAGCACCGGGGCGATAAAACTCCTCGACAACATAAGCTCCTTCCCATTTGAAGAGGAGTTTCCCTGCAAAAAAATCTAAAACAAGAATTGTACAAAAGCACTAAGTCCCCTACATGGAATTCTCGTTTTTGAATTCTCATGTCATGCCATCTTTTAACCTTTTCTTTAAATAACTTAGCATTTTCATAATTTTGTGTACTTCATTCATCAACTAAGCTAATATCAAATAACCTCTTCTCACTGGTAAGTTTAAAATCATAATTAAGTTCTTTAATTTCCCAATAAGCCTTATGTTCTAACTCAAGAGGTAATTGGCAAGCTTTTCCATAGACCATTTTATACGGGGACATCCACATGGGATTCTTATAAGCAGTCCTATAAGCCCACAAAGAATCATCAAGTTTCTTAGACCAATTCTTTCTGGATAAATAGACAGTCTTCTACACGATTAATTTTATTTCACGATTGCTCAATTCAACTTGACCACTAGATTGAGGATGGTCAGTTGGTGCAATTCTATGGTTAACATCATATTTAGCTAGCAGTTTACAAAAAAGCACCATGAATAAAATGCGAACCGCAATCAATCATTAAGTATCTAGGGACACCAAACCTCGGAAACATAATATCTTGAAGCATTTTAATAGAAGTGTTATGATCGGCACTACTAGTTGGAATAGCTTGTGCACACTTAGTAACATAATCAACATCAACTAGAATAGTAGTATATCCATTAGAGGAAGGAAAATGTCCCATAAACTCAAAACCCCACACATTAAATGGCTTAATAGCAAGTGAATAGTTCATAGGCATTTCCTGACGTTTACCAATATTTCCAAATCGTTGACATTCATCACAACAAAGGAAATAATTATGAACATCTTTAAAGAGAGTAGGCTAATAGAAACCGGATTGTAATACCATGTTTGTAGTTCTTTCACCGGCATGGTGTCCTTCGTAGGCTTTAGAATGTGTTCCTTCTCATGCTTAGGTATACAACATCTAATAACACCATCTACTCCTTCTTCATAAATATGTGGGTAATCCCAAAAGTAATGTCATAAATCAAAGAAGAAAATTTTCTTTTATTGATGGGTGAAGCTACGTGGAATATATTTAGCAACAATGTAATTGGCACAATCCGCACACCAAGGCAGTGGGTCATCAAGAACGTTTTCCATCCTAGACAAGTTATCTCCTATAGGGTTGTCAGCCCCCTTTCTATCAATGATATGCAAATCAAACTCTTAAAGTAAGAGTACACACCTAACAAGTCAAGGTTTAGCATCTTTCTTTTCCATAAGGTATTTAATAGGAGCATGATCAGTGTAAATAGTTACTTTAGAATCAACAATCTAAGGCCTAAACTTATCACAACTGCTACAAGTTCCTTTTCAGTAGTAGCATAATTCCTTCGAGCAATGTCTAGGGTCTTACTAGCATAATGAATAATATGAAATTTATTCTCTACTCTTTGCCCTAGAATAGCACCAACAACATAATCACTAGCATCACACATAATTTCAATGGGTAGGTTCCAATCAGGTGGTTGGACAATAGGTGCTAAAATTAAAGCTTTCTTAAGTATTTCAAATGATTCTACACAATCATCATCAAAAACAAAAGGAACATCTATTTGGAGAATATTATTTAGTGGCCTAGAAATCTTTAATGAAAAGCCTATAGAAACCAGCATGACCAAGAAAACTATGTATACCTTTGATATCTCTTGGGAAAGGCGTTTTCTCTATTGCATCAACTTTGGCCTTATCCACCTCAATACCACGTTCAGAAATTTTATGCCCAAGCACTATACCTTCTTTCACCATAAAGTGGCACTTCTCCTAATTCAAGATGAGATTAGTTTCTTCGCATCTCTATAAAACTCGATCAAGGTTGCTCAAGCAATATTCAAAGGAAGTACCATAAACGTAAAAATCATCCATGAAAACCTCCATAATCTTTTCACATAAGTCATAGAATATAGAAGTCATACATCTTTGAAAGGTAGCAGGTGCATTGCATAGACCAAAATGCATACGCTATAAGCATAGGTTCCAAAGGGGCAAGTAAAGGTAATTTTCTTTTGGTCCTCTTTTGACACAAATATCTAAGAGAATGCAAAGTATCCATCAAGAAAGCAAAAGTGTGTGTGCTTAGATAATCTTTCTAACATTTGAGTGATCTTTTCTAGTAGCCTTATTCAATTTCCTGAAATCAATTACCATCCTATAACCAGTTACTATCCTTTGTGGAATAAGTTCATTTTTATTATTAGGAACAACGGTTATACCCCCTTTCTTAGGAACACAATGAACATGACTTACCCATATACTATCATCAATAGGATAGATTATACCTGCTTCCGGTAGTTTTAGTATTTCAGTTCTTACCACCTCTTTCATCTTAGGGTTGAGACGGCATTGATGATCAACAACTGGTTTAGCATCAGGTTCCATATTAATCTTGTGTTGATAGAGAGTGGCGCTTATGCCCTTAAGATCATCGAGAGTATACCCAATAGGAGCCATGTGCTTCTTTAATGTTTTGAGTAATATCTTTTCTTCGTGTTTTGAAAGGTTAGCACTAATAATAACATGATATATCTTATTGTCATCAAGATAAGTATATTTCAAAGTATGAGGTAAAACCTTACGCTCAAATATAGGATCTCCCTTGGGTGGAGGAGGATCAACTAGAATTTCAACTCATAAATTGTGCTTAAGGATAGGTTGTTGATCAAGGAGTATCTTATCTATTTCATTTCTTTAATTCAAATGCATGCCATTCTCATGGTCTAGTAAATATTGTTCTAATGGATTGGTAGAAGGTACATCAATAGAATCAAGGCAATTACTTCACCCTTACTTGGCAATTCCTTTTTATGTGGATATTTCCTAAACTTAGAGAAGTTAAACTCATGAGAAATATCACCAAAGCTCACTTTGACCTTCTCGGTAGCACAATTAATTTCGGCATCAACTATATTCAAGAATGGTCTACAAAATATGATGGCACAAAAGTTATATTGTTTTGAACCCAGAACTAAGAAATGAGTGCGGTAATTTAATTTTCCACACAAGACTTCAACATCTCTAACAATCCCAAGTGGCAAAATAGTATCACGGTTTTCAAGCTTAATAGTGACATAAATATCTTCAATTTTCGATGGTGCTATATCATCCATAATTTCTTGATATAATGTAAAATGTATAGAACTAATACTAGCACCAATATCACATAGGCCATGATAGCAATGATCTCCAATTTTAACTGAGATGACACGTGTGCCTACCACCGGTTTATTTTTATCTAGATCATCTTGTTTTTCTCTAACAGGTTTTGTAATTCTAGTAGCTTCATCATAGAGGTAAATAACATGTCCCTCAATATTATCAACTAGGAGATCTTTAACTATAGCTACATTAGGCTCAACATTTATTTGTTCACAAGGTGTAGGTGTACTAACATAACTCTAATTAACCAGTGTTGTTGCCGTAGCATGTCTCTAATCCTAACAAGGAAAGGAGGTTTCTCAATCTAAGTAGTAGGAACAATTAGATCAACATGGTTAACAATTATTTCTTCCTTCTTAATTCTAGCAGGTTCCTCGGGTAATTTTTCAATGGGAGAATGATATTTGAACCACTTTTCCTTGGGAACGTCAACATAGGTAGAAAAAGATTCGCAGAAAGAAGCTACTATCTGAGAGTCAAGGCCATATTTGTTGCTAAACTCGTGAAAAGGAGAAGTTTCCATAAAAGATTTAACACAATCAAATTAAGATTTATACCTGATTATTTACCTTCATCAAGTTCCCAATCTTGAGCATTGTGCTACATCTTTTCCAGAAGATCCCATATGAATTCAATAGTGTCCTTCATGTAGGAACCGACGACACAAGCATCGAGTAATGTTTGATCATCATGAGAAAGCCAAGCATAAAAGTTATGTATAATCAATTCCTTTGAGAGCTCTGATACGTCCCAGTCGTATCTATAATTTCTGCTTCTTCCATGATCTTTTGGGTGACATTGTTATATGTTTTGCTACACTTCTATATCATTTTACACATATTTCGATTAACATACAAACTCAGTGCGCCCAGTGCCAGTTTCTGTCTGTTGATGTCTATTTTGCAGGGGCTTTTACCCAATTTTCCAAATACCGAAAAAATAAAGAAAAAATATATAAAAAAACAGCGAAACAGAAGATTTCGGATCACCAAAGAAGGGCCAGAGGGGGGCCCAGGGGCCTCCCAGGCGGCCTGCTGGTGTGGCGAGGCCCTAGGCCGCGCTAGGAGGTTGCCTGGGTGGGTCCCACCTCCTCTGGTGCCCTCCTTTGGACTATATTTAGAGTCCCGAGAGGAAACCCTCGCAAACTTTCTAGAATCGCAAATTTCTCCATCATTCCCACGCCGCAGTGCTTCCGAGATCGGGAGCGTGAGGACCTCTTCCTGGCACCCTGGCGGAAGGAGGATTGACCTCCGGGAGCTTCTCCACCGTCATGGATGCTTCCCAGATGTGCCGTGAGTAGTCCTCCTTGGACCATGGGTCCATGACCAGTAGCTATGTGATGTCTTCTCTCCAATCGTGTGCTTCAATGGTTAGTCCTTGTGAGATGCCCTACATGATCAAGGCATATATGTAATTCAATGGTTTGTTGGGATCCGATGGATTATGAGATTATGTTCACATTGTTATGAGTTATATATTTGATTATCCTTTTATATTATGTTCCTTATTGATTCATGCATGTTCTCCGTTTCTATTTATTTCTTTGGCCGAGTAGTAGATTGTAACTCAAACAGGGAGCGTTATGCATGATTGTGGTTCATGCCCCTCGATGTCTAGCTTGAGTGACAGAAACATGAGACTAGGGGATGTGCTTGTTACCACGATGGAGAAAACAACGGTGCTTGTGACCACGGTTGCAAGGATTATTTACCTTACGCATAGTTCATTAATGCAGTTGTCCATTGCTTTGAGTTTACTCTTTGGGTGGTGCTCGCAACTTAATACTGAAGAGATGTTTTGGATAGATATCTCAAGGTGGATGATTAGTAAGTAGATGCTGATGAATAAACGGTCTACTTTTCTTGGCATACTGCCCATTACTATTGAACCTCTAACTATCAAGTAGTATAATTAGCATTGCGGTGCGATCATAATTCTGTCAATTGCCCAACTGTGATTTGTTTACCCAAGCATAGGTGTTTATCGTCTTTTGGGAGAGAGACATCACTAGTGAATATCATGTGACTCCGGTCTATATCACCATCATTGTTTACACCTCCATCATTACCGCTTTCATTTACTTTTCTGTTGCAATCACTATTACTTTCCCGCTTGTGTTTTGATCCTTTGCAAACTACAAGGCCGGAGAGATTGACAATCTCTCTGTACTCGCTGGGAGCAAAGTTATTTGTTGTGTCTGCAGGTCCACGTCTTCTGCTAGTGCCAGGGTGGAAGACACCTACTTGTTGAACCTAGGAGACCTCCTGGTTCGATAAACCTTATAGTCTCCGTGTAAGGGAAATCTGCTGCTGACTACATCTCCACCTTCCACTTGGGGTAACCAACGAGGGGCGAGAAGTATATCCATCAACTCATCATCAAGCAAATTTCTGGCGCCGTTGCCGGGGACTCCAGTCTTCAAGATAGGGGAGTTGCACGCTATATTTTACCTTTTCTTTTTAGTCTTGTTAGTTTGCTTTCTAGTTTTTCTTCAGAGTCCTATACCAAAAACCACAAAAAAATTAGTTGCTTTGTTCTCACTTGTTGCTGCTGCTATGGGTTCCACTCAGAACACTAAGTTGTGTGGCTTCACTAGTTAGGCTTATGGAAAACTGCACTCTTAGTTCGTTGCTTGGGGAAGGCCGCTTTACAACACCCATGGTAGAGAAGTCCCATCCACCTACTGAATGTATCCCATTCAAAATACCACTTGGGATAATTTAAATAACTAGGAATGATTACTATGCAGGAGATGGAACAGTCAATCCGAGTATTCATTTGTTGAAACTTACAGAACTTTGTGAGTTGTTTAAGATTTCAGGTTTTATAAGAGATGGAGTCATGAGGAAATTATTTGCCTTTTTACTGAAAGGAAAAGCATTGGAATGGTATATATAGGCTACTAGATGATTCTCAGATACGGGATAGGGAAGAGATTCGGTCTCTCTTTTACTCCAAGTTTTACCTCTTCATGAAGTTCATGTGGATCATGGTAACAATGCTTTATGTGATACTTATATTGTTGAGTTTATTTAGGATCCCACTAAAAATTATTATGAGAAGGGAACATATGCTTATAGATATTTCAATAATATCAAGTTCCCTCTCTTTATGTTGAAGGTTTTGAAGCTGCACTTGTTTTGCCTTCCTATGCTTATTGCTTTATGCTTCAATAAATTATTCTATTGCAATATTCCTATGCATAGGAAGCATGTTTGACTTAAATGTGTTTGGTATTTTCTTCTTGATGCTCTCTTTTGTTCTACAACTCTTATTCCTACGAGAGCATCATTAAAATCTTAAGCCTATGTTTATGGCTATAAAGAAAGAGCTCTAGGGAGACAACCCTTGTTATCTTTACTTTGAGTTTTTACTTTCAGTTTTAGTGGTCTTGATGCTTTTTACTACTATAGCAACATCATTGTATCTTTATTTTTAAGCTTTGTGCCAAGTTATAGCCTCCGATTGCAAGAAAGTTCAAAAATTGTGACATGTTGTACAGAAACAGATTATGTCTATTTGACGGAAAACTTCGCCAAAAATCACGAGATCATCTTTTCGATCTCAATATTTTTGACAGCATGCTCTATATAATTTCCTTTCTGGCATTTGTTCTGAGTTTTTTTGATTTGAGTTGCAGAAGTGTCCCGAATAAATTATTTACTACATGTTGTTCTGTTTTTCACAGAATCTGCCATGTTTTGTGTTTCCATTGTTTTGCGAATCCTAAGCTTGCTTTTTTATTTGCAAAAATATTTTGGCAATCATGAGAAGCAATAGCTTTTCATGAAAATCTTTATTTCCAGCATTTAATTAATTATTTTATTAAGGGTACTAACCACTCTAATCAGCTTATGATGAGTTTCGTATGAAGGGAGTTTTCAAGTATGCAATGGGAGAGATGATGAAAGAAGATACAGGAGCGTCAAACGCTCAAGCTTGGGGATGACCCCATGCACCCCAAGAAATAATCAAGAAGACTCAAGCATCTAAGCTTGGGGATGCCCCCGTGCATCCCCTTCTCTATCAACAATCATCAGTTCGTCCATCTCCATGCTATATTTTTATCACTTGATATGATATGTGTTATGCTTGGAGTGTCTCTCTCTTTACTTTTTAGTTTGTTTTAGTTTTTCTTTCTGTTCATAACAATTCGGAACCTAGCCTACCTTGTTTAGGAGAGAGACACGTTCCATTCCACTCTAGAACACAACATAGGTTTTCATGCTTATCCTCTTTGTGTGTTCTTCATCTTTCCATAGCTATTGTCATGCTTAGCTCTTAGTTTTCATGCTTATCTTTTTAAGGGCTTTTATTTAGGTTGCTTTTGTAACTCTCTTTGAGTTATCATGCTTCTCTTGTTTAGAGAGTTGGCTCGTTGCACTGAGTTGTGTGTCTTGCATGAGTAGGTAATTGACGTTGCTATTTAAGTATAGTAGTAACTTGCAATAGTTTTGAGGTATTGAGTTGAGTAATGTTTGGACTCTTGGTGCAATGAGCTTGAGACTATTCGTGATAGGTGTCGTATTTTGGGAAATCCGTGTGTTTTTCAAAAACTAAGAACTAGTTGAGAACTCTAGCTACTAAATTGATCGCTAACCTCTGGAGGGGTTGCAATATATAGTGTACCCTCACGTTACCATGGGTCGAGGATGCGCAAGGATAACCAAACCCCCAAACACTCCTCCTTGGGGTACTTGTCTCTTTGTGAATTTCCTAACTAGATAGAGAGTTACCGATAATAAGTGTATGAGTTCTTCGTACTAATGTGAGTATTCGATTGTTGGCACTTCCACCATCCATATTTTGCTAGCCTCTTCGGTACCGTGCATTGCCCTTTCTCACATTGAGAGTTGGTGCAAACTCGGCCGGTGCATCCAAACCCATGATACGATACGATCTATCATACATAAGCCTCATTATATCTTTCCTCAAAATAGCCACCATACCTACCTATTAAGGAATTTTCATAGCCTTTCCGAGCTACATTGCCATGCAACATCTACCATCTCATGACTTGATCTTCATGGCATACATGCTTTTGCTTGATCGTAGAGTCGCATGCTAGTTGGGCCTTGCCCTTATTACTGCTACATGACGCGCTAGTATCATTGCATATCCTGCTACACTGGCAGAGGCATACATTTGCATACATCATGATAGTTTTCACTTGTATTTATGTTGACTACTTACAAAGTGTGATGATTTTTTTTTGTTTTTATTCATGTAAAAGATAGAGTGTTGCCCTTAAGAGAGGAAAAGATCCCAAAGAGGACAAAACAAAAGATCCCAAAGAGTACAAATGAGAGATAAAAAGAAAGAGACAAATAGGCCACACACAAAAAAGACGGGGGCAACACTACTATTCCTTTTGAAAGATCCACACCCATACTCCATTGCTATATTGGTACTACATAGAGATTATCATTCATGCATAACTATGTGGGGACCCTTACACTATAGAACTTGGTTTGCATATTCCAATGATGAGCCTCCTGAAATGAGCTCTAGGTCTTCATGAGCAAACAAGTTGGATGCACCCCCACTAGTTCCATTGGAGAGCTTACCTTAGCTCATATGTTCATCCGTTACATGGCAATCCCTACTCCTCACATCATATCTATCATTTGACTTTCTCTCGCCTATGGTTGTCCTCATTGATGTGAGTGTTTCACACCTTTTTGTCTTCCTTCCCCATCATTATTCTATTTGCCATCCTAAGTGCCAACATATCTTTCTTACGCAAATCCATTGCATGAGTGCTCAAAGTCGAAAGGGAGAGGATCATTTTGAATTGTGCCTGACTAGTGGTCTGGGGATGAGTCAAAATAAGATTCCGAAGGAGACTAAGTGTGAGGCTTAGTAGATTGAGTTCTCAATTAAAAAATATATTTATGATCTCAACCATCTCCCACTTCTTGCACGCAAACACCATTTGGAGACATTCGAGTCAAGGACAGCGAGAGCTCTTGCACCTTTATGTTCTTACTCTGCTAAATTCAATACTAGATATAGAATCTTGCTTGTTATTGTCTTGACTTGAATTGCATATCTCACTTTCTTTACTTTGAAGTTCTAATATGCGTGTTAGAATGTCACCACAGAAATTATTGTGTTATCGTTTATCTACTCGAGGACGAGCATAAATTAAGCTTGGGGATGTTGATACGTCCCAAACTATCTATAATTTTTGCTTGTTCCATGATCTTTTGGGTGACATTGTTATATGATTTGCTACACTTTTATATAATTTTACACATATTTGGACTAACCTACTAACTCAGAGCACCCAGTGCCAGTTTCTGTATGCTGATGTCTATTTTGCAAGGGCTTTTACAGCGAAACAGAAGCTTCCGGATCACCGAAGAGGGGCCAGAGGGGGCCATGGGCCTCCCAAGTGGCCTGCTGGCGTGGCCAGGACCTAGGCCATGCTAGGAGGTCGCCTGGGTGGGTCCCATCTCCTCCGGTGCCCTCCTTTGACCTATATTTAGATTCCCGAGAGGAAACCCTCACAGACTTTCTGGAATCGCGAATTTCTCCATCGTTCAGCCGCCGCAGTGCTTCCGAGATCGGGAGCGTCGGGAGACCTCTTCCCGACACCCTGTCGGAGGGAGGATTGACCTCCGGGAGCTTCTCCACCGCCATGGACTCTTCCCGGACGTGTCTTGAGTAGTCCTCCTTGGACCATAAGTCCATGACGAGTAGCTATGTGATGTCTTCTCTCCAATCTTGTGCTTCAATGGTTAGTCCTTGTGAGCTGCCCTACATGATCAAGGCATCTATGTAATTCTCTTGCTATTGCTATGCTCGGTTTGTTGGGATCCGATGGATTATGAGATTATGCTTAGATTGTTATGAGTTATATATTTGATTATCCTTTTATATTATGTTCCTTAGTGATTCATGCATGTTCTCCGTTGATATTTATTGCTTTGGCCGAGTAGTAGATTGTAACTCCAAGAGGGAGCGTTATGCATGATTGTGGGTGCATGCCCCTTGATGTCTAGCTTGAGTGACAGAAACATGAGACTAGGGGATGTGCTTGTTGCCACCAGGGAGAAAACAATGGTGCTTGTGACCACGGTCACAAGGATTGTTTACCTTACGCATAGTTCGTTAATGCAGTTGTCCGTTGCTTTGAGTTTACACTTTGGGTGGGGCTCGCAACTTAATACCGGACATATGTTCTGGGTAGATATCTCAAGGTGGATGATTAGTAAGTATATGTTGATGAATAAATAGTCTACTTGTCTTGGCGTATGCTCCTGCAACAAAATACCTTTCCCAGCAACGGCGCCAGAAATCCTTCTGCTGCTGGCTACGCCTATAGGGATTTCCTTCGCAAATATGCAAAGGATTCCCCCGAGGCCTTGGAGCCTTGTGTTGGTGTTCCCTTGAAGAGGAAAGGGTGATGTAGCACAGCGGCGGTAAGTATTTCCCTCAGTTTGAGAACCAAGGTATCAATCTAGTGGGAGGATGGCGTCAAGTCACAAGTACGTGCACAAACACAAAGAGCTTGCACCCAACGCTATGAAGGGGTTGTCAATCCCTTATAGATTGTTTGCAAAGTGAGAACTTAAAGCAAAACGTAAACAAAGCAAAGTAAAAGTAAAAGCTGAGATGATAGTTGTGAATAGACCCGGGGGGCGTAGTGTTCACTAGTGGCTTCTCTCGTGAAAGCAAGTAGATGGTGGGTGAACGAATTACTATCGAGCAATTGATAGAACCACACAAAGTCATGACGTTATCTATGGCAATGATCATATCTATAGGCATCACGTCCAAAACAAGTAGACCGATACTTTCTGCATCTACTACTATTACTCCACACGTCAACTACTATCCAGCATGCACCTAGTGTATTGAGTTCATAAGAACAGAGTAACGCCTTAAGCAAGATGACATGATGTAGATGGATAATCTCAAATCTATGATGAAAGACCATCTTGTTACCCTTGATGACAACAACACGATGCGTGCCTTGTTGCCCCTTCTGTCACTGGGAAAGGTCACCGCACGGTATGAACCCAAAACCAAGCACTTCTCCCATTGCAAGAATCATAGATCTAGTTGTCCAAACAAAACCCAAGACACGGAGAGACATACAAGGATATCAAATCATGCATATAAGAAATCAACAAAGACTCAAATATAATTCATAGATAATCTGATCACAAATCCACAATTCATCGGATCTCGACAAACACACCGCCAAAGAGGATTACATCGGATAGATATCCATGAAGATCATGGAGAACTTTGTATTGAAGATCCAAGAGAGAGAAGAAGCCATCTAGCTACTAACTACGGACCTGTAGGTCTGAAGTAGACTACTCATGAGTCATTCAAGAGGCGATGATGTTGATGTAGAAGCCCTCCAGCTCCAAAGTCCCCTCCGGCAGGCCACCGGGAAGGGTCTCCAGATGAGATCTCGCGGAAACGAAAGCTTGCGGAGGCGGAAAAGTGGTTTCGTGGACGCCCTGATTTTTTCTGGGGTTTTAGGGAATATATAGGCCAAAGAGCTAGGGCAGGGGAGCACCAGGGAGGCCACAAGCCTGGTGGCCGCGGGCCCCCCTGGCCGCGGAAACAAGGCTTGTGGGCTCCCTGTGGGCCTCCTGCCTTGGCCCTCAAGTCCCCCGATCTTCTTTTGTTCTGGAAAAATTTATTTCGGGGATTTTATTCCGTTTGGACTCTGTTCCAAAATCAGATCTGAAAAGAGTCAAAAACACAGAAAAAACAGGAACTCGCACTTGGCACTGAATTAATAAGTTAGTTCGAAAAAAGATATAAAAGGTATATAAAACATCCAAAGTTGACAAGCAGATGAAACCATCAAAAATTATAGATACGTTTGAGACGTATCAGCGTACTGCCCATTACTATTGAACCTCTAACTATCAAGTAGTAAAATTAGCATTGCGGTGCAATCATATTTCTGTCAATTGCCCAACTGTGATTTGTTTACCCAAGCATAGTTGTTTATCGTCTTTTGGGAGAGAGACATCACTAGTGAACATCATGTGACTCCGGCCCATATCACCATCATTGTTTACACCTCCATCATTTACCGCTTTAATTTACTTTTCCATTGCAATCACTATTACTTTCCCGCTTGTGTTTTGATCCTTTGCAAACTACAAGGCCGGAGAGATTGACAACCTCTCTGTACTCGTTGGGAGCAAAGTTATTTGTTGTGTGTGCAGGTCCATGTCTTCTGCTAGCGCCAGTGTGTAAGACACCTACTTGTTGAGCCTAGGACTCGTCCTAGTTCGATAAACCTTACAGTCTCCGTGTAAGGGAAATCTGTTGCTGACTACATCTCCACCTTCCACTTGGGGTAACCAACGAGGAGCGAGAAGTATATCCATCAACTCGTCATCAAGCTCGTGGTTGGGGAAAGTGTCCATCATAGATTTAAGCCTCCCCCAAGCTTGAGCGATTCTTTCTCGGTCACGAGGCCAGCAATTATAAATAAAATTCCGATCATGATGAATTAGATGCATAGGATAAATTTTTTGATGAAATTCCAGCTTCAAGTGATTCCAATCCCATGATCCATTATCATCCAATATCCTGTACCACATTAGTTCCTTTCCCTCCAAAGATAAAGGGGAATCTTTCTTCTTAACTTTGTCTCTAGGTTGACCTGAAAGCTTAAACAATCCACAAATCTCATCGAGAGATATCAAATGGTAATCAGGATGAGTTGAACTGTTATAAGGATTAGGCAACTATTTCTCTACCATACCCGAAGGAATCTCATAATAAATATTTTCACTTGGGTCAACAAGTTGAGGAATAATTCCTCAACTTCTGTTTGAGGCGAAGATGCCCCAAACAAGCCACTCAGAGGGTGACCGTTCATAGTGGTAAGCAACAATAAATTTGAGCACGTACTGAAAATGTTTCCTTACCAATTTCCACTTACCAAAGGTGCTTCACTCCTCGGAAACGGCGCCAGAAAAGATTCTTGATGACCCACAAGTATAAGTGATCAATTGTAGTCCTTTAAATAAGTAAGAGTGTCGAATCCAATGAGGAGCAGAAGGAAATGATAAGTAGTTTTCACCAAGGGATTCTCTGCAAGTGTTGTAATTAACAGTGATAGATAGTTTTGTAGCAAGATAATTCATAACAAGTGACAAGTAACAATAGTAGCAAAGGCGCATCAAGGCAGCCCAATCCTTTTTATAGCAAATGCCGGGCCTGAAAGTTCTCTTATATAAAGCAAGCGCTCCCGAGAACACATGGGAATTTCCCTCTAGTCATGTTCATCATATGAAGTTGATTCGCATGCGCTACTTTGATGATTTGATATGTGGGTGGACTAGTGCTAAGGTGTTGTTCTTAATTGAACTGACAACCTACTTATGATTACCCCCTCTCGCAAGCATCCACAACTACGAAAGAAAAATTAAGAATATTCTGACCATAGCATGAAACGTGTGGATCCAAATCAATCCCTTATGAAACAACACATAAACTAGGGTTTAAGCTTGTGTCACTCTCGCAACCCATAATCTATTTGTTACTCCACAATGACTTCCCTTAAGGCCATAACATGTTGAAGTGTCATGTAGTCGTCATTCACATGACACCACTAAGAGAAGTAACAACATCCAAATCAACAAAATATCAAACGAATACCAACTTTACATGATTACTTATAACATGACTTCTCGCATGTTGTTAAGAACAATAACTACTACTCGCACATCATCAACATGTTAAAGATCGGAGGTGTAATAATAATAATAAAGGATCTGAACATAATATCTTCCACCAAGTAATCCAACAAGCATCAACTACAAGATGTAATCAACACAACTACTAACCCACAGGTAGCAATCTGGAGTTTGGAGGCAAAGATTGAATACACATGATGAACTAGGGTTGGAGATGAGATGGTGCTGGTGAAGTTGTTGATGAATATTGTTCCTCCCACGAAGGAGGAAGCGTTGGTGATGATGATGGCTTCGATTTCCCCCTCCTATAGGGGAATTCCCCCAACAAAATCTCATTGCCGGAGAGCAAAAGGGCCTCTGCCCAGGTTTCCTCCTCGAGACTGCGGCGCTTCTTCCCGAAAGATAACTTATGATTTTTTTTCTAGGGTAAAACACATCATATAGGAGAAGATGGTCGCGAGAGGGTCAGCTCGGGCCCACAAGCCAAGCCAGGGGCACGCCTTGTTGGCTTGTGCCCAGCTGCTGGCCCCTCTCCGTATATTTTTCGCCCATAAAATCTTAAATATGCCAGAAAAAAATATTCGTAAATTTTTAGATCATTTGGAGCAAGTTGATTTTTCTGCCTTTTTCTTGGTTTCCCAGTCCAGAATTCCAGTTTCTAGATATTTCCCTCTCACTGATGTACCTTGCATATTCAGAGACAAAAGACATAAGAATTGTATGATAATAATGGATAATGGACAGGATCAACACAAATATCAATATTAATTCATGATCCAAAATGAGTGTATCAACGACTTACATATAATGATCTTCCATGTGTTTGGATGTTGATCTTATTTCTTCCTATTGCTAGTTATTTTGGGACTAAGTAAGATATATTTCTTGTACATTCAAGCTCTTGATGCAAAAGTTCTTCCGTGAATTTCCATGACGCATGCCTACATTTAGCCGATGAGTGCATTACCTACTCATCATTTCATTGAGTTCAATCCTAGTACTCTCGATGTTGTCTTTTTATTAGAGAGCGACAAAAAAGGTAACTTACATAGTGTGTTAAACAGGAATTGAACTCAAGACTTCATACTCGGAAACAAGAGGACGTACCACTCAAATAACTAGCTACTCCACACATTCAGGAAACGGAAAATGTTTAACAACATAATACAGTGACAGATTAGCACACGTGTTTCAAATGTTTGAAACCTTTTTCACAGATTTTTTTTAAATGACAGATATTTCCGAAAACACAAACGATTTTAAAATTTTGAAAATTATTTTCAAATGTGAACAAACTTTATAATTTTGAAATTTTTTTTTGAAAAATAAGAACAAAATATGTTATTCCAAATTATTTCTTTTCAAACAAATTTTGAAACATGTACAATTTTTGAAAATCCCCGAAGAGTTTTTAGAGTGTGTAAACTTTTGAATATTGCAAAAAAAAATTGAAAAACATGAATACTTTTATTCTATTTTTATTTTAATAATAAATTTCATAAAAATTGCACGATGCATTTAAAAATAACGTTATGTTTAAAAATGCATTAGACAATAGAAAAAATCAGAACATTCAAATAAATGTTCGTCTCAATTTTTAAAATAGAAACTTCACACTTTTAAAAAACACGAGATTTTCTAGAAAACTTTTATGCAATTTAGATAAAATGTTGACATGATTTTCTAAAATGTTTCCTGCCATTTAGAAAAATTATCAGTACGAATTTGAAAAATGTTTACCATGTATTCTAAAAAATGTTGAGGGTGTATTTGAAAAAATATATTCATCATGTATTTTACAAAAACATTCAATATTTGTTTAAAATATGTTCCCTCCATATACAGAAAAATATACAGTGTGTATTAGAAAAGTGAACATGTATTTACAAAAATCTATATAGGGGTACTGGGTTCGGAACGAGTTGCATACCGAAAATGGACATGCAACTATGTTAGGCATGAATTGCATGTTTGGCTTGCACATGCAACTCGGTCAGGCGGGTTTACATGTTGGGTTGGACATGGAACTAGAGGTGAGGGCGAGTTGCATGACGAAAAAAAGCACAAGCCTAGGAGCGAGTCAAAGGTGGGCTTGCAAGTAGGAGAATTACGAGATGAGGTACGAGTTGAGGATGGACTTACAATTGAGTCTAGTTGTGAGTCAAGGGTCGGCTTGCAACTGAGATGAATCAAATTACTATCCTAGTTTCGATTCAAGAATGGACTTGCAACTAGGATGAAAGATAAAAACACATGCCAAGTTGCGAGTCAAGGGTGGGCTTGCAACTAGGATAAAAAACGGGCCTAGTTGCAAGTCAAGGGTGCACTTGTAACTAAGACAAATATATAAAACTATGATATGAGTCCCGAGTTGAGGGTGGACTTGCAACCGAAATGAAAAACAAAACACATCCCAGTTGCGAGTCAAGGGTGGACTTGCAACTCGGACATCAACAAACTATGGGGCTAGTTGCGAATCGAGGATGGACTTTCAACTAGGAGAACAACAAACTATGATCCGAGTTGTGGGTCGATGATGGATTTGCAATTAAGAGAACTACAAACAAATGACCCAGTTATGAGTCAAGGATCAAGTTGCAACTAGGACGAAACAAACTACGATCCCAATTGCAAGTCGAGGGTGGACTTGCAACTGGATGATAAACAAAATAGATGCCTAGTTGCAAGTCAAGGGTGAGCTTGCAACTGGGAGAACTATGAGCCCAATGGCGAGTCAAAGGTGAACTTGCAACTCGGACAACTACGAAACTACAAGCCGAGTTGTGAGTTAAAGGTCGACTTGCAACTAGGATGAAACAAACTACAGTACCAATTACGAATCAATGGTGGCCATGCAGCTAATTGGGGGTCAAAACGTGGGCTTGCAACTCGGAGAACTACGAGCCCAATTGCGAGTTAAGGATGAACCTTCAACTGGGATAACTACGAAACTACGAGCCTAGTTGTGAGTTAAGGGACGACATGCAACCAGGATGAAACAAGCTATGAGACATTTGTAATTAAAAGGTGAACTTGCATCTAGGATGGAAAACAAAATGCATGCTCTAGTTCTGAGTAGAGGGTGGGCATGCAACTTAGACAACTACGAGCCCATTTGTGAGTCAAGGGGGGACTTGCACCTGGGACAACTACAAAACTACGAGACACTTGCGAATGAAGGGTCGACTTGCAACTGGGCTGAAACAAGCTATGGGCCTAGTTGCGAGTCAAGGGTGGACTTGCAAGTGGGATGAAAAACAAAAAAAACATGCTCTAGTCGCGGGTCGAGGGTAGGCTTGCAAGTTTGACAACTAAGAACCTAATTACGAGTCAATGATGGACTTGCACCTCGGACAACTACAAAACTACGAGCCCAATTATGACTCAAGGTCGACTTGCAACTAGGATGAGACAAACTACATGCCGAGTTGAGTGTCAATGCTAGACTTGGAACTAAGATGAAAAGCAAAAATATGTGCTTTAATTGCGAGTTGCGGGTGGACTTGCACCTAGGTCAACTACGAAACTGTGAAGCCAGTTACGAGTCAATGGTCGACTTGTAACTAGGATGAAACAAACTACATGTGAGTTGCATGTCAAAGGTGGACCTATAATTGGATGAAAAAAAAGGTCAAAGGTCGATCGGTGAGAAGATGGGGATAAACTTCATAGTCGAGCCCCCCAAACAACAACATATATATGACCATGTGAAAATAAATGCGAGAATACGACGACACAAAACAAACGGGATAAAAGGACACGAGACAAAAAAAGAATAAGCTAACATAGGCATGCATGATCGAGTTTTTGCGGACATTAAAGCAAACAAATCAGATAGTTATGGACTTAGATAAGCTAAAACTTATCAAGATGATATTTAGATAATTTGAAAATGGAAAATCTAGTTACACTCCTCTCTAGCTACACGGCCATACCAAAAATAGGAAACGAAATGACACGTGTCCCTCCACAAAATAGCTAAGCCCACAAAAAACCAATACACGACACATAATAACGGCCAACTAAAAAATATCATATCAAGTCTCACTGCTTCACGAGGGACAAAAAAACATGACGTAAGGACAATGAGCATAACTCAGAAGCATGTGTATCTGACGATATATGACGTAGATGAAACATTGTTAACTCTTTTTTAGATGACAAATAGCAAACCAATCCGAAACAGGACCCCAAACCGCGCTGGCACAACAAAAGACACATGCGCGAACAAGTTAACAAAAACACAGACATGATACAGAATGTGCGTGACAAAATAACCCGCAATCAAGATTTGCATGACATTTAAATCGAACATATCGCATAATAAAAACATGTTCATGAATTTTAAACAAATAACTAAAAATAAAAGGGTAAAATGAAAAAGATGAAAATAGAAAATGTAAATAAAAACAAAACATGAATTTAAAATAGTTCATGATTTAAAACAAATAATAAAATAGAAAAAATAAAACAAAAAAGGAAAATAAAAAGAATACGAACAAGAACAAATACCGGAAGTGAAATGGGAGCGTAAAAATCAGAGAAACTAGGACTGAATCTAGCACATATTCCCTCCGTCCTAAAATTCTTGTCTTAGGTTTGTCTAAAAATGAATGTATCTAAATACTAAAATATGACTAGATACACTCATATTTAGACAAATCTAAGAAAAGAATTTTGGGATGAAGGAAGTATTTGTGAAAAGAAATTAAAAAATAGACAATTAACCTCTCACTAGGAACTACCCTGAGAAGGATAGACTTGTGAAAACCAACAACCGGCCGACCTCCCACTAACAACGACCAGGACACAGGCAACAGACGAGACAACGCGCCGCGAGCGAACGCAACAGCCAGACCATCGCGTTTTGCATGAAACTTAAAGACATATGATCCAATGACTCTAGATTTAGATGTGAGATAGTTATTTTACATCTAGATGTGAGATAGTTATTTTACATCTAGATGTACAATAACAAACACGATTTTATTATCTCATTAACTGTTGCACTTTTAGTTTTCTTTTCTGTTCTCTTTTTGTGTTCGGTAGCCCTTTTATGCGGATTTTTCTTGGTAAATGAAGTCAATTCTGAGGCGAAAAGGAGTATGTTTGATAAGAATTTGTCATGACAAAATATATGTAGGCATGGGATCGATCAAAGGGTTGTACTGTAGTAGAGCCTCTAAAGGCATGATCTATACTAGTAGGTTTTTATTTAAATTATTTTTACGGGGAAGTAGGTTATTGTTATTAGCTTGGAATATTTAATTCCAAGTCACCCGAGGAACAAGCAAAGACAAAGAATAAACATTTGAGGTAATTGGGCAGCATCAATCATGTTTTATATACACCATGCGTATAAATAAACACGCAAATATGTACATTAAGTTAAACACGTACAAGGATATTGGAGGTACACGAGGGTGACCAATCAATCAATATATGTACGCAAGTACCGCTTACAATTAATATATATACAGCAATCACTATAATGTACGATGGTATGCTCACAAATAAATCACATCCTAATTCGTCCCGTTGATAGTGGTCAGTTAAAACTGCAATTTGCTCGCAAATGTCTGACCAAACGTCCATCCAGCTGGAACAATATTGTTGAACACAAGCGTCTGCCCATCTGTGTTGGTCAATCTGAACGAGAGCATCTTCCCGGTAAGATTATCTAGAGATTGCCAGTTCGCGCCCCAGTTACGAGCCATTGGCGCCCATGCGTCTGAATCAGAGCTCTTAACATCCATCACTTTGATTGATCCGGCAGCTCCGACGTTGAATACATTAACTAGGTTAAAATAGTCGTGACCAGCTATCTTGAACCGCACCCCACCTTTCTTCACACATGGAACTCTGCAGAAATCGGTTTTAGTAACTACGTACTACTAGCAGACAGGCACATACATAGCAGTGATTAATAATACTCATGTATGGTTACCTCTGGTACATGACAGGGATGATGCCACCCTTGTAGACACCAATCTTCTCCCAGGCCGGCTGTGCCATGTCGAAGTGCGGCCTCGGCGGGTTGCACCAGCCTCCGTTGTCGCTCGGGAGTGCATAGTTAGGCGGGCAGAGGTTCGTAGCCGTGATTGTCACGGTGACGCCGGGTTTGCAGAACATCGGGTCCGCAAGCTTGCGGTCACACGCAATCTTGTAGCACTGACCGCACGCCGCGCCGTCGTTGAAGAGCACCTGGCTCAGCGCCGCCGTCCGCGTCCCGTAGCCCGCAGAGTAGAGATTGCCGTACCCACACGCCCCACCTGCGTTGAATTGAGCGTATGTATGCTTTTAGAACAGGCAGCACGAGATGTGGAATTCACTGTTCAGTTGTTCTATTATATACATGATTTTGAAATAAGCTACTTACCCATGGTGTCAGAGGCATCGGCGCCGCCGTAGAACGTCGCATGCGCCCTCAGCCATATCGGCGCGTTGTCCGCAGCCATGGCATACACAGAGCACGCGAGCATGAGAGCCACCGCCGCAATTGCGCGAGCTGGAGCCGACGCCATGTATGTCGCTGGATGCATGTACGTAACTGATCTGGGAAGTTTTGTGTTGTTGCTTATGTGTGTGTTCGTGTAGCAGTGAGGATTTGGTTTTGATAGTTGGATGAATGTGTGTGTATATATAGCCTTTGCTGGAGGGAGTCAGCAAGGTCATCACGAAAGAGGCGAGCTAGCGTGCCCATGCATGTGGACGCTCGTGCAGCCGCACCATGCATGGCTTACGGGCTAATCCGAATACTGTATGTACGCGCAGACACGTCTGGTCCATTTTCTTCTTCCTTATATATAAATCAGCTCTTTAATTTATCGGTATTTGCTTGACTCTTTCTGAAGAAATGGACGGCGTTCTGCGATTTTCAAGTGCTTGCTTGACGCTTCACATCAGGGCGTGATATCTGCATGACTTTTTTGGCTGGAAGCTTTGTGTATTCGCTACTTTTACCTTTGTCTGAGGAAGGATGTGTCTTCCCGGTTCCTTGAATCGTACGGCTCACCGCACCTGGTCCTAAACATCGGCGGCGCCCATCGGCATGAAGGAATGTAATGGCTTCTTCCTGAATAAACATAGGATTGTCAAGGCAGCTTTATCGGCTTGAACTCGGCCCGTCCCGATGCAGGGGCGCGTGGTCTAACTAGATTTGTCGTCTGCTAGGTTTCGCCCATCAGAGCTCGTTTGACACGGGGCGGATTCAAGAGGTTTCGAAAGAAAAATCCCCAAAAAGGTCAGAAACCCACGGAACCTCGAAAGCTCATTTGATAAGAGGGGTTTGCTTAGCCGAATCCCCTCCGCGCCCCTTCAATCCCTTCCTATTCATGTGTTTCAGGACCCTCCTCGAGGGACTGGTGGAAGCAAAGCCCCGAGGATTTGAGAGGATTGGGTCGAAGAAAGGGATTCACCAAATCCCCTCAAATTCCCTCCTTCCAAAACCTTCTCAATCCACTTCTACCAAACAAAGCCTCATGAAAGCTGGCCCACTAAGTATGATAGTGACAAATGAACCCCTCGTATTTGTTTTAAACGTCTGGTTAGATCATTCGGTCACTGACACAACTGAAGCTTTTAAACTACGTACAAACGTCTCGACTAACATACATCTTTCATATCCAACCCAAATATAGAGCGGATATGAGACGTCCTAGGCGCATCCGCCACGTCAGCCCGGCCCACCGTTGGCCCACCCCGAGCACACATAATCCCCCTCCGAAGCAAACCCCATCTCATTTCATTCCGCTCCGCTCCCCGACTTTTCCTAATCCGCAACATTCGCAAGCATGTCCAGCACCGACAGCCACTCCGACGACAGTTCCGGGACGAGTAGGAGTTGGCGCTCCGTATCGCGCTCGAGCGCTCTCGGGGCGATACGGACGATAGCTCCGGCTACAGTGTGACGCCTCCTATAGCCCGTCTCTATACATCATCGACGCTGACACTTTCTGCCCCACAGGCGGATCTGCGAGGCCTGCTCAATCTGCTCGGCCTGCCCCAGGGCCTCCTCCACCTCTGGTCGCTGCTTCGCGCGGGCAGCGATGGGTTCTAGTGCCCGCTTCACCGGCGCCTCGGATGCGGACTCCGGAGACGGAGCCATGTGCCGCCCCGCCATGAGAGGCGGAGGGTAAGGGAGAGGGGTCGGGTCCGACGCGGCTACGCAGTCCTCTAGACGATGCCGATGCCGGTGCCCGACGAGGAGGAGCGTCTCCTTCAGTGGGTGTACCATCAGTCACTTACCCGACGGCTCAAGAGGTTAAACGAGGGCACTCCCCTCTCCCATTCGGTGGCGCTGGAACGCCGCCTGGCGAACTGTCATCACTGCCATCGCCTCCAACAACTTCACCATCTTATTCCTTTATACGGCGGTTCATCCATCCACAAACATTTGTAACCCCCTACTAAGATATGGTGTTTAATGCATTGAATCATCATCCAATGATTTGTTGCACTATCATTATGTCTGAGTAGTTTTATTTTATCTACGACGTTGGTAGTGCAATATGATTGGTAATAATTGTTATTGTGTTGTCCTTTTGTGCTAATATATCGGTGCACATTTATATATGATCATACTTTAGGGTTAGCAATGTGTTTGATGAATACGTTTGTGGAGATCAGAGTGGTGTAATAAATGTTCCAACTTTCAAACATATAGGTGTTGGGTAGAGGATAAGGTTATGGTTGGGTTTTTACCTTTATTGTACTTAGTACTTGAAGATACTACTTGCTAATGATTCAGTCTTAATCCCATGTGAGTCAATTGTTTTGTAGCATGTAAGCACACGCCTCTCCCGTATATCAATTTGTACAAGCATATATTGTATTATCTTATAAATTTCCTAGGGACAATATAATTTCCCCATCACCTTTAGAAACACAAACTCATGCTCTATTTTGTATTTACAAACTAATAGAAAATAATAACTAATTTTTATTTTTATCTTCTGGTACTTTGGTTGCGACACTTGCAACATATATTAGCTATATGAGTCGAGGAAAAGTAAACATATGACATACCTAACTGAGAGGTGAAAGGACTCATCATTCTGGCCCTTGTCTCAAATCTGGGACGAACGGGGGGCGGGGGGGTGTTCCGTGGGCATCCGGGTGCAGTTCTACTAGGTGTGTTTGGTGGATTGTGGAGCCTCAGGTGTCATTTGCCTAGGGCAAACTGCTTTCAACTTTATTCTTCTTTCTTAATGAAACGACGTGCAATTCTCTACTTCCAAAATATAACAGAAACATTATCGACACTCATGTATGTCAGCCACATCAATTTTGGAAAGTGTTACAACAATTCCATGCACTTTGGTTATCGGGCAAACACAACATATTTCAACCATCCCTTCGTGTTAATTCAATAGACTACATGGTGAGAACCAAAAACATTTAACGTTCTAATTACCCACCACAGCCACTTATTGTAAACGTTAGATTCAATGTTATCTCATGAAATATGTTGTGTAATAAATATCCTACTTAATATAAACGTACAATCAATACCATACCTAGTATCAACATACTCCCTCCGTCATGGTTTAGAAGGCACGGTTTCGTTTACATGCATTTCCAAAATAGAGAAGGATTAAGGCACGTGGCATTTACTGCTTGGTTAATTAAAAGTATTAATAGGCTGCGTGCACTCCTCGTTTAGTGGTTATGTGAGTTACTGTGCATTATCTTTTCAAGTAATTAGGCGTCGTGCGGTTATTGTGTGATCACTTGCAAAAAACAAATTAGAGCCAATCAAGATTTACCATGGTCCCAAAGATCTTTTATGCGTGCCAAACCGTGACGGAGGGAGTACATTACACATACATGGCTACTTGTAAGCCACGAAAGCACCCTTTTATGATTTTGGTTTATAAGTCAAATTCCAAAACCAAAAAATGAGCCTAATGAAACACCTCATAGTGTGACCTTTAGAATATAGTGTAGTAAAAATCAAATTGACTGTAAGAAACATCTATACTTGCGTCCAGTGTAGACGAAATTGAAATACTAGCGCTGAAGACGCGTGGCGCATGCCGTGCCCGTGTATCGGTCTGTGATTTCGTCCACAATTAAAACCGTTGTTATTTGTGATTTTTATGGCATCATAGTGCACTCATGAAAGTAACTACAGTGCAAGTCATGTGTATATATTTTAAGAATGTTCTATAGAACCACATTCGAGATTATCAAAGGATACTTATGCATTTAGATGATATCGACGTTCTAATAGCGATGATTTGCCTTAGGTTATTTTTGTTTTTTCGTTCTTTGAAGGCATACCATTAGTAAGTTTAGAAATTAGGAAGTCAAAAAATCCAGTAATGCCACCAGAATTCTTGCATAGTTGCTAGGCAACTTCCCACAAACCTCAAAGTTGACTGTAGTCTGAAATTTTGCAAATCATAACTGACTACAATCTGAAAAATGGTAATGGTGTATGCTGCGGCAACAAAAGTCCTTCCTTGGCGCTAGGAATTCTTCTTGTTACTTCTCTCGTTTGCGTCGGTTTTTCCCTTGAAGAGGAAAGGGTGATGCAGCACAGGGGCAGTAAGTATTTCCCTCAGTTTGAGAACCAAGGTATCGATCCACAAGGAGGGCCTCGTCAAGTCCAGAGTACCTGTGCAAACACAAACAAGCTTGCACCCAACGCTCAAAGGTGTTGTCAATCCCTTCAAGATTGTTTGCAAAGTGAGATCTGAAGGCGGAAAGTGCAACGAAGTGAAAAGTGTAAGGCTGAAAATATGGTGTGGAGTAGACCCTGGGGCCATAGTGTTCACTAGAGGCTTCTCTCATAATAGAAAATATCACGGTGGGTGAACAAATTTCTGTCGAGCAATTGATAGAACCGCGCAAAGTCATGACGATACCTAAGGCAATGATCATACATATAGGCATCACGTCCGAGACAAGTAGACCGATACTTTCTGCATCTACTACTATTACTCCACACATCGACCGCTATCCAGCATGCATCTAGTGTATTGAGTTCATGACGAACAGAGTAACGCCTTAAGCAAGATGACATGATGTAAAGGGATAACCTCAAACCAATGATGAAAACCACATCTTTTTACCCTTAATGGCAACAACACGATGCATGCCTCGCTACCCCTTCTGTCACTGGGTGAGGTCACCGCACGGTATGAACCCAAAACCAAGCACTTCTCGCATTGCAAGAATCATAGATCTAGTTGGCGAGACAAAACCCACAACTTGAAGAGAATTGCAAGGATATGAAATCATGCATAAGAGAGATCAGAAAAAACTCAAATAAGATTCATAGATAATCTGATCATAAATCCACAATTCATCGGATCTCGACAAACACACCTCAAAAGAAGATTACATCGGATAGATCTCCATGAAGATCATGGAGAACTTTGTATTGAAGATCCAAGAGAGAGAAGAATCCATCTAGCTACTAGCTATGGACCCGTAGGTCTATGGTGAACTACTCATGCATCATCGAAGAGGTCATGGTGTTGATGAAGAAGCCCTCTGTATCCGAGTCCCCCTCCGGCAGGGCACCAGGACGTGCCCCTGATGGGACCTTATGGAGACAGAAACTTGCGGCGGCGGAAAAGTACTTTCGATGATCTCCTGATTTTTTTTGGGATTTTTAGGGAATTTATAGGCGCAACCCCTAGGTCAGGGGGCGCTCAGGGGGGCCACAAGCCTGTGGGCCGCGGCCTACCCCCTGGCCGCGGGGTGGGGGCTTGTGGGGCCCCTGAGGATACCCTGCCTTGGCTCTCAAGCTTCCCGATCTTCTTCCGCTCCAGAAAAAATCTTTTCGGGGTTTTTCTTCCGTTTGGACTCCGTTTCAAAATCTCCTATAAAAGGGGTCAAAAACAAGAAAAAAACACGAACTGGCACTTGGCACTGAGTTAATAAGTTAGTCCCAAAAAGTATATAAAAGGCATGCAAAACATCCAAAGTTTGACAAGATAATAGCATGAAACCATCAAAAATTATAGAGAGACGTATGAAGCATCCCCAAGCTTAACTCATGCTCGTCCTCGAGTAGGGAAGTGGTAAAGAATGAATTTTTGATGTGGAATGCTACCTAGCATAGTTGTCCTTTGCAACTTCTTTCACGTGGCATGAATGTTCAGATCCGTAAGATTCAAAACAATAGTTTGCTATTGACATGAAAACAATAATACTTCAAGCAAACTAGCAAAGTAATCATGAACTTTCAAAATAACAAGGCCAAAGAAAGTTATACCTACAAATCATATAGTCTGGCTATGCTCCATCATCCTCATAGAACTAATGTAAATCATGCACAACCCGGTATTGGCCAAGTAATTGTTTTCGCACTCTTACTTTCTCAAACTTTTTATAACTATCACGCAATACATGAGCGCGAGCCATGGATATAGCACTATAGGTGGAATAGAGTGTGGTGGTGGTTGTGAGACAAAAAGGAGGAGATGGTCACATTGACTCGGCGTATCAAAAGGCTATGGAGATGGCCATTAATAGATATCAATGTGAATGAGTAGGGATTGCCATACAAGAGATGCACTAGAGCTATAAGTATGTGAAATCTCAAAAAGAGAACTAGTGGGCGTGCATCCAACTTGCTTGCTCACGGAGACCTAGGGCAATTCTGAGGAAGCCCATCATTGGAATATACAAGACAACTTATATAATGAAGATTCCCACTAGCATATGGTAGTGACAAAGCAAGAAGCTCTCAATCATGAAGAACATGGTGCTATCATGAAGCACAAGTGTGGAAAAAGATTGTAGCATTGTCCCTTCTCTCTTTTTCTCTCTTTTCTCTTTTTTTCATTTGGGCTCTTAGGCCTCTCTTTTTTTCTATTCTTTTTCTCTCTTTTTTGGGCTCTTTGGCCTCATTTTTTTTCCTCACATGGGACAATGCTCTAATAATGATGATCATCACACTTTTATTTACTCACAGGTCAAAGATCACAGTGATGATGACTCCATAGGAAATGCCTCCGGCAGTGTACTGGGATGTGCAACGATCTAGCATGGCGTATGATGTTGAAACATCTTGCTAGCTATCTTACGATCATGCAATGGCAATATGAGAGTGACGGCACAAGTCATGAGACGGAACGGTGGGAGTTGCATGGCAATATATCTCAGGATGGCTATGAAAATGCCATAGTAGGTAGATATGGTGGCTGTTTTGAGGAAGGAATTTGGTGGGTTTGTGCACCGGCGCGAATTGCGCGGCACTAGAGAGGCTAGCAATGGTGGAAGTGTTGGGGTACGTCGCATGGGAAACAAAAATTTCCTACGCGCACGAATACCTATCATGGTGATGTCCATCTACGAGAGGGGATATTCGATCTACGTACCCTTGTAGATCGCACAGCAGAAGCGTTAGTGAACGCGGTTGATGTAGTGGAACGTCCTCACGTCCCTCGATCCGCCCCGCGATCAGCCCCACGATCTAGTGCCGAACGGACGGCACCTCCGCGTTCAGCACACGTACAGCTCGACGATGATCTCGGCCTTCTTGATCCAGCAAGAGAGATGGAGAGGTAGATGAGTTCTCCGACAGCGTGACGGCGCTCCGGAGGTTGGTGGTGATCTAATCTCAGCAGGGCTCCGCCCGAGCTCCGCAGAAACGCAATCTAGAGGTAAAACCGTGGAGATATGTGGCCGGGCTGCCGTGGCAAAGTTGTCTCAAATCAGCCCTAAAACCTCCGTATATATAGGGGGAAGAAGGGGAGCCTTGCCTTGGGGTCCAAGGACCCCCAAGGGGGTCGGCCGAGCCAAGGGGGGAGTCATCCCCTTCCAAACCGAATCCAACTAGGTTTGGAAGGAGGAGTCCTTCCCCTTTTTCCCACCTCCTCTTTTTTTTCTCTTTGATTTTCTTCCTATGGCGCATAGGGCCTTCTTGGGATGTCCCACCAGCCCACTAAGGGCTGGTGCGCCACCCCCAAGGCCTATGGGCTTCCCCGGGGTGGGTTGCCCCCCCCCCGGTGAACACCCGAAACCCATTCGTCATTCCCGGTAACTCCGAAAATCTTCCGGTAATCAAATGAGGTCATCCTATATATCAATCTTCGTTTCCGGACCATTCCGAAAACCCTCGTGACATCCGTGATCTCATCCGGGACTCCAAACAACATTCAGTAACCAACCATATAACTCAAATACGCATAAAACAACGTCGAACCTTAAGTGTGCAGACCCTGCGGGCTCGAGAACTATGTAGACATGACCCGAGAGACTCCTCGGTCAATATCCAATAGCGGGACCTAGATGCCCATATTGGATCCTACATATTCTACGAAGATCTTATCGTTTGAACCTCAGTGCCAAGGATTCATATAATCCCGTATGTCATTCCCTTTGTCCTTCGGTATGTTACTTGCCCGAGATTCGATCGTCAGTATCCGTATACCTATTTCAATCTCGCTTACCGGCAAGTCTCTTTACTCGTTTTGTAATACAAGATCCCGCAACTTACACTAAGTCACATTGCTTGCAAGGCTTGTGTGTGATGTTGTATTACTGAGTGGGCCCCGAGATACCTCTCCGTCACACGGAGTGACAAATCCCAGTCTCGATCCATACTAACTCAACGAACACCTTTGGAGATACCTGTAGAGCACCTTTATAGTCACCTAGTTACATTGCGACGTTTGATACACATAAAGCATTCCTCCGGTGTCAGTGAGTTATATGATCTCATGGTCATAGGAACAAATACTTGACACGCAGAAAACAGTAGCAACAAAATGACACGATCAATATGCTACGTCTATTAGTTTGGGTCTAGTCCGTCACATGATTCTCCTAATGACGTGATCCAGTTATCAAGCAACAACGCCTTGTTCATAATCAGAAGACCCTGACTATCTTTGATCAACTGGCTAGCCAACTAGAGGCTTGCTAGGGACAGTGTTTTGTCTATGTATCCACACATGTATATAAGTCTTCATTCAATACAATTATAGCATGGATAATAAACGATTATCTTGATACAGGAATTATAATAATAACTATATTTATTATTGCCTCTAGGGCATAATTCCAACAGTCTCCCACTTGCACTAGAGTCAATAATCTAGCCCTCACATCATCATGCGAATTACATTGTAATAAATCTAACACCCATACATTTCTGGTGTTGATCATGCTTTGCCCGTGGAAGAGGTTTAGTCAGCGGGTCTGCTACATTCAGATCCGTGTGCACTTTGCATATATTTATGTCCTCCCCTTCGACGTAGTCACGGATGAGGTTGAAGCGTCGTTTGATGTGTCTGGACTTCTTGTGAAATCGTGGTTCCTTTGCTAGGGCAATGGCACCCGTGTTGTCACAGAACAAGGTTATTGGATTCAGTGCGCTTGGCACTACTCCAAGATCCGTCATGAACTGCTTCATCCAGACACCCTCCTTAGCTGCCCCCGAGGCAGCCATGTACTCCGCTTCACATGTAGAATCTGCTACGACGCTTTGCTTGGAACTGCACCAGCTTACCGCACCCCCATTAAGGATAAATACGTATCCGGTCTGCGACTTAGAGTCGTCCGGATCTGTGTCAAAGCTTGCATCGACGTAACCCTTTACGGCGAGCCCTTCGTCACATCCATACACGAGAAACATCTCCTTAGTCCTTTTCAGGTACTTCAGGATATTCTTGACCGCCGTCCAGTGATCCACTCCTGGATTACTCTGGAACCTGCCTGCCATACTTATGGCCAAGCTAACGTCCGGTCTAGTGCACAGCATTGCATACATGATAGAACCTATGGCTGAAGCATAGGGGACGGTGCTCATATGCTCTCTATCCTCATCAGTTGATGGGCACTGAGTCTTACTCAATCTCGTACCTTGTAAAACTGGCAAGAACCCTTTCTTGGACTGTTCAATTTTGAACCTCTTCAAAACTTTAGCAAGGTATGTGCTTTGTGAAAGTCCTATCAGGCGTTTCGATCTATCCCTGTAGATCTTAATGCCTAGAATGTAAGCAGCTTCTCCTAGGTCCTTCATAGAGAAACTTTTATTCAAGTAATCCTTTATGCTCTCCAAAAACTCTACGTTGTTTCCAATCAGCAATATGTCACCACATATAATATTAGAAACGCCAGAGAGCTCCCACTCACTTTCTTGTAAATACAAGATTCTCCAACCACTTGTATAAATCCAAATGCTTTTATCACCTCATCAAAGCGTTTGTTCCAACTCCGAGATGCTTGCACCAGCCCATAAATGGATCGCTGGAGCTTGCACACCTTGTTAGCATTCTTAGGATCGACAAAACCTTCGGGTTGCATCATATACAACTCTTCCTTAAGGAAACCGTTAAGGAACGCCGTTTTGACATCCATCTGCCAGATTTCATAATCGAAAAATGCAGCTATTGCTAACATGATTTTGACGGATTTAAGCATCGCCACGGGTGAGAATGTCTCATCGTAGTCAATTACTTGAACTTGTGAAAAACCCTTTGCCACAAGTCGAGCTTTATAAACGGTCACATTGCCGTCAGCGTCTGTGTTCTTCTTAAAGATCCATTTGTTCTGAATAGCCTTGCGGCCCTCAGGTAGTACTTCCAAAGTCCATACTTTGTTCTCATACATGGATCCTATCTCGGACTTCATGGCCTCTAGCCATTTGTTGGAATCTGGGCCCACCATTGCTTCTTCATAATTTGCAGGTTCATTGTTGTCTAACAACATGATTGACATGATGGGATTACAGTACCACTCTGGAGCAGCACGTGGTCTCGTCGACCTGCGTGGTTCGACAGGAACTTGAACCGGAGTTTCATGATCATCATCATTAACTTCCTCCTCAACCGGCGTCGCAATGACAGAGGTTTCCCCTTGCCCTGCGCCACCATCTAGAGGGATGAGAGGTTCAACAACCTCATCAAGTTCTATCTTCCTCCCACTCAATTCTCTCGAGAGAAACTCCTTCTCGAGAAAAGCTCCGTTTTTAGCAACAAACACTTTGCCCTCGGATTTGAGATAGAAGGTGTACCCAACTGTCTCTTTTGGATAACCTATGAAGATGCACTTTTCCGCTTTGGGTTCCAGCTTTTCACGCTGAAGCTTTTTGACATAAGCATCACATCCCCAAACTTTAAGAAACGACAACTTTGGCCTTTTGCCATACCACAGTTCGTATGGTGTCGTCTCAACAGATTTTGATGGTGCCCTATTTAAAGTGAATGCAGCTGTGTCTAATGCATAACCCCAAAACGATAACGGCAAATCGGTAAGAGACATCATAGATCGCACCATCTCTAATAAAGTACGATTACGACGTTCGGACACACCATTCCGTTGTGGTGTTCCAGGCGGTGTCAACTGTGAAACAATTCCACATTGTCTTAAGTGAGCACCAAACTCGAAACTCACATATTCACCCCCACGGTCAGACCGTAGGAACTTGATCTTCTTGTTACGATGATTTTCAACTTCACTCTGAAATTGCTTGAACTTTTCAAATGTTTCAGACTTGTGCTTCATTAAGTAGACATAACCATATCTACTCAAATCGTCAGTGAAGGTGATAAAATAATGATATCCGCCGCGTGCCTCTACGCTCATCGGACCGCACACATCGGTATGTATGATTTCCAACAAGTCACTTGCACGCTCCATTGTTTCGGAGAACGGAGTTTTAGTCATCTTGCCCATGAGGCATGGTTCGCACGTGTCAAGTGAATCAAAGTCAAGTGACTCCAAAAGTCCATCGACATGGAGTTTCTTCATGCGCTTTACACCAATATGACCTAAGCGGCAGTGCCACAAAAATATGGCGCTATCATTGTTAACTCTAACTCTTTTGGTCTCAATGTTATGTATGTGTGTATCACTATCAAGATTCAATATGAACAATCCTCTCACATTGGGTGCATGACCATAAAAGATGTTACTCATAGAAATAGAACAACCATTATTCTCTGACTTAAAAGAGTAACCGTCTCGCAATAAACAAGATCCAGATATAATGTTCATGCTCAACGCAGGCACTAAATAACAATGATTCAAGTTCATAACTAATCCTGATGGTAACTGAAGTGAAACTGTGCCGACGGCGATTGCATCAACCTTGGAACCATTTCCTACGTGCATCGTCACTTCATCTTTCGCCAGCCTTCGTCTATTCCGCAGTTCCTGTTCGAGTTGCAAATATGAGCAACAGAACCGGTATCGAATACCCAGGCACTACTACGAGAGCCGGTTAAGTACATATCAATAACATGTATATCAAATATACCTGATTTTTCTTTGGCCGCCTTCTTATCAGCCAGATACTTGGGGCAGTTGCGCTTCCAGTGACCCATACCCTTGCAATAGTAGCACTCTGTTTCAGGCTTAGGTCCAGCTTTGGGTTTCTTCGTCGGATTGGCAACAGGCTTGCCACTCTTCTTTGAATTACCCTTCTTGCCTTTGCCGTTTCTCTTGAAACTAGTGGTCTTATTCACCATCAACACTTGATGCTCTTTATGGAGTTCAGACTCTGCGACTTTCAGCATCGCAAACAACTCGCCGGGTGACTTGTTCATCCCTTGCATGTTGTAGTTCAACACAAAGCCCTTATAGCTTGGCGGCAATGATTGAAGGATTCTGTCAGTGATAGCCTCTTGCGGGAGTTCAATCCCCAGCTCGGCTAGACGGTTTGAGTACCCAGACATTTTGAGCACATGTGCACTGACAGACGAGTTCTCCTCCATCTTGCAAGCATAGAATTTATCGGAGGTCTCATACCTCTCGATCCGGGCGTTCTTCTGAAAGATGAACTTCAACTCCTGGAACATCTCAAATGGTCCATGACGCTCAAAGCTACGTTGAAGTCCCGGTTCTAAGCCATACAAGACTGCACATTGAACTACTGAGTAGTCCTCCTTACGTGTTAACCAAGCGTTCTTAACATCCTGGTCAGCCGTAGCGGGTGGTTCATCTCCTAGCGCAGCATTAAGGACATAATCCTTCTTCCCAGCTTGTAAGATTAGCTTAAGATTACGAGCCCAGTCTACAAAGTTGCTTCCATCATCTTTCAACTTAGCTTTCTCTAGGAACGTATTAAAATTCAGGGTGACTGTCGCGTGAGCCATGATCTATAACACAAATATATTCAAAGTGGACTTAGACTATGTTCAAGATAATTAGAGTTTAACTTAATCAAATTACTCGCTAAACTCCCACTCAAAAAGTACATCTCTCTAGTTATTTGAGTGGTTCATGATCCCCTTACACTAGCTCAAGTCCGATCATCACGTGAGTTGAGTATAGTTTCAGTGGTAAGCATCCCTATGCTAATCATATCATCTATATGATTCATGATCGACCTTTTGGTCTCATGTGTTCCGAGGCCATGTCTTCACATGCTAGGCTCGTCAAGCTTAACCCGAGTGTTCCGCGTGTGCAATTGTTTTGCACCCGTTGTATGTGAACGTTGAGTCTATCACACCCGATCATCACGTGGTGTCTCGATACGACGAACTGTAGCAACGGTGCACAGTCGGGGAGAACACAATTTCGTCTTGAAATTTTAGTGAGAGATCACCTCATAATGCTACCGTCGTTCTAAGCAAAATAAGGTGCATAAAAGGAGTAACATCACATGCAATTCAGAAGTGACATGATATGGCCATCATCGCGTGCTCCTTGATCTCCATCACCAAAGCACCGGCACGATCTTCTTGTCACCGGCGCCACACCATGATCTCCATCAACGTGTCGCCATCGGGGTTGTCGTGCTACTCATGCTATTACTACTAAAGCTACATCCTAGCAAAATAGTAAACGCATCTGCAAGCACAAACGTTAGTTTAAAGACAACCCTATGGCTCCTGCCGGTTGCCGTACCATCGACGTGCAAGTCGATATTATCTATTACAACATGATCATCTCATACATCCAATATATCACATCACATCGTTGGCCATATCACATCACAAGCATACCCTGCAAAAACAAGTTAGACGTCCTCTAATTTTGTTGTTGCATGTTTTACGTGGTGACCATGGGTATCTAGTAGGATCGCATCTTACTTACGCAAACACCACAACGGAGATATATGAATTGCTATTTAACCTTATACAAGGACCTCCTCGGTCAAATCTGATTCAACTAAAGTTGGAGAAACTGACACTTGCCAGTCATCTTTGAGCAACGGGGTTACTCGTAGCGATGAAACCAGTCTCTCGTAAGCGTACGAGTAATGTCGGTCCAAGCCGCTTCAATCCAACAATACCGCGGAATCAAGAAAAGACTAAGGAGGGCAGCAAAACGCACATCACCGCCCACAAAAAAATTTGTGTTCTACTCGAGAAGACATCTACGCATGAACCTAGCTCATGATGCCACTCTTGGGGAACGTCGCATGGGAAACAAAAAATTTCCTACGCGCACGAAGACCTATCATGGTGATGTCCATCTATGAGAGGGGATATTCGATCTACGTACCCTTGTAGATCACACAGCAGAAGCGTTAGTGAACGCGGTTGATGTAGTGGAACGTCCTCACGTCCCTCGATCCGCCCCGCGAACCGTCCCGCGATCAGTCCCACGATCTAGTGCCGAACGGACGGTACCTCCGCGTTCAGCACACGTACAGCTCGACGATGATCTCGGCCTTCTTGATCCAGCAAGAGAGACAGAGAGGTAGATGAGTTCTCCGACAGCGTGACGGCGCTCCGGAGGTTGGTGGTGATCTAATCTCAACAGGGCTCCGCCCGAGCTCCGCAGAAACGTGATCTAGAGGTAAAACCGTGGAGATATGTGGTCGGGCTGCCGTGGCAAAGTTGTCTCAAATCAGCCCTAAAACCTCCGTATATATTGGGGGAAGAGGGGGAGCCTTGCCTTGGGGTCCAAGGACCCCCAAGGGGGTCGGCCGAGCCAAGGGGGGGAGTCCTCCCCTTCCAAACCGAATCCAACTAGGTTTGGAAGGAGGAGTCCTTCCCCTTTTTCCCACCTCCTCTTGTTTTCTTTTCTCTTTGATTTTCTTCCTATGGCGCATAGGGCCTTCTTGGGCTGTCCCACCAGCCCACTAAGGGCTGGTGCGCCACCCCCAAGGCCTATGGGCTTCCCCGGGGTGGGTTGCCCCCCCCCCCCCCCCCCCCCCGCGGTGAACACCCGGAACCCATTCGTCATTCCCGGTACATTCCCGGTAACTCCGAAAACCTTCCGGTAATCAAATGAGGTCATCCTATATATCAATGTTCGTTTCCGGACCAATCCGGAAACCCTCGTGACGTCCGTGATCTCATCCGGGACTCCGAACAACATTCGGTAACCAACCATATAACTCAAATACGCATAAAACAACGTCGAACCTTAAGTGTGCAGACCCTGCGGGTTCGAGAACTATGTAGACATGACCCGAGTGACTCCTCGGTCAATATCCAATAGCGGGACCTGGATGCCCATATTGGATCCCACATATTCTACGAAGATCTTATCGTTTGAACCTCAGTGCCAAGGATTCATATAATCCTGTATGTCATTCCCTTTGTCCTTCGGTATGTTACTTGCCCGAGATTCGATCGTCAGTATCCGCATACCTATTTCAATTTCGTTTACCGGCAAGTCTCTTTACTCGTTCCGTAATACAAGATCCCGCAACTTACACTAAGTCACATTGCTTGCAAGGCTTGTGTGTGATGTTGTATTACCCAGTGGGCCCCGAGATACCTCTCCGTCACACGGAGTGACAAATCCCAGTCTCGATCCATACTAACTCAACGAACACCTTCGGAGATACCTGTAGAGCATCTTTATAGTCACCCAGTTACGTTGCGACGTTTGATACACACAAAGCATTCCTCCGGTGTCAGTGAGTTATATGATCTCATGGTCATAGGAACAAATACTTGACACGCAGAAAACAGTAGCAACAAAATGACACGATCAATATGCTACGTCTATTAGTTTGGGTCTAGTCCATCACGTGATTCTCCTAATGATGTGATCCAGTTATCAAGCAACATCACCTTGTTCATAATCAAAAGACCCTGACTATCTTTGATCAACTGGCTAGCCAACTAGAGGCTTGCTAGGGATAGTGTTTTGTCTATGTATCCACACATGTATATAAGTCTTCATTCAATACAATTATAGCATGGATAATAAACGATTATCTTGATACAGGAATTATAATAATAACTCTATTTATTATTTCCTCTAGGGCATAATTCCAACAGGAAGGTGAAGGTGCATCTATACCATGGGCTCACATTAGTCATGAAGAACTCACATACTTGTTGCGAAAGTTTTTATTAGTACTCGAAACAAAGTGCTAAACGCATACTCCGAGGGGAAGGGTTGGTAGTTGTAAACCATCGCGCGATCCCGACCTCAACACAAAGGATGACAATCAATAGATCAATTATGCTCCGACTTCCTAACATAGCGGTTCACCATACGTGCATGCTACGGGAATCACTAACTTCAACACAAGTATTTCTAGTTTCACAACACCCTACTAACATAACTCTTAATATTACCAAATCCATGTCTCAAAACTATTTGAGAGGAATCAAAACTTCTCTTTCTACTCAATGCACATGAAGATGGAGGTTTTTCCATCCTCTTTGGGTATCTATCACTTTTGGGACTACTTTCATAGCATAAGCCAACTACCAAATCACGCACCGCCGTGCTCTAAAAGATATAAGTGAAGCACATAGAGCAAAAGTATCTAGCTCAAAAGATATAAGTGAAGCACAATGAGCATTCTGGCAAAAATCACGATGAGTGCATGTCTCTCTCTCTCAAAAAGGTGTGCAGCAAGGATGATTGTGACACAACAAAAGGAAAAGACTCCTACGATACAAGATGCTCCAAGCAAAAACACATATCATGTGGTGAATAAAAATATAGCTCCAAGTAATGTTACCAATGGATTGAAGACGAAAGAGGGGATGCCTTCCCCGGGCATCCCCAAGCTTAGGCTTTTTGGTGTCCTTGAATTTGGCTTGGGATGCCTTGGGCATCCCCAAGCTTGAGATCTTTCCACTCCTTATCTCTTTGTCCATGAGAACATCACCCAAAACTTGAAAACTTCACAACACAAAACTTAAACAGAAACTCGTGATAACATTAGCACAAGAAAACAAACTACCACTTCTTTTGGTACTGTAGCAAACTTGAATTCCATCTATATTGGTGTTGGGATACTGTATTCTCACTTTTGCATGGCTAGTACCCCCGATACTAACCATAGTTTCATCAAAACAAGCAACCAACTCAACAAAAACAGAATCTGTCAAAAACGGACCAATATGTAGCAATCTGTATACTTCGTATATCTATGGTACCTCAAAAAATCTGAAAAATTACGACGTCCTGGGAAAAAAGCATATCAATTGGCAGCAAAATAATCAACTCAAAAGCTCTTTCTGAATAAAAATGAAAATCCATCTCGTGAGCGAAAAGTTTCTGTCTTTTTCCAGCAAGATCAAACAACCATTACCAAGACTAGTCATAAAGGCTTTGTTTGGATCAAACACAAAAAGAAACACAAAAAGAAACACAAAAAACACAATCACAACAGAATTATGAAAGTGTGGACGCAACAAAACAGAAATAAAAAGATAAATTCATTGGGTTGCCTCCCAGCAAGCGCTATTGTTTAACGCCCTTAGATAGGCATAAAAGCGATAGAATCACGTATTGTCGTCTTTGGTGTTCAAACAATAAGTGGCCCTCATCATGGATTCATAAGGCAATCTTATTTTCTTTCTAGGAAAGTGTTCCATGCCCTTCCTTAAAGGAAATTGAAATCTAATATTCCCTTCCTTCATATCGATGATAGCATCGATAGTCCTTAGGAAAGGTCTACCAAGAATAATAGGGCATGTAGGATTGCAATCAATGTCAAGCACAATGAAATCCATGGGTACATAGTTCCTATTTGCAATAATAAGAACATCATTGATCCTTCCCATGGGTTTCTTGACAGTAGAATCAGCAAGATGCAAATTAAGATAACACTCTTCAATCTCATTAAAACCCAGAACATCACATAAAGACTTTGGAATCGCCAAAACACTAGCACCCAAATCACACAAAGCATTGCACTCATAGCTTTTGATTTTGATTTTGATGGTAGGTTCCCACTCATCATGAAGCTTTCTAGGGATAGAGACTTCCAATTCAAGTTTCTCTTCAAGATATTTTATCATAGCTTCGACGATATGATCGGTAAAGGCCTTGTTTTGGCTATAATCATGTGGAGAGTTCAACATGAATTGCATCAAGGAAATGCATTCAATCAAGGAGAAACTATCATAATTGAATTCCTTGAAATCCACGGTAGTAATTTCATTACTACTCAAAGTTTTAACATCTTCTACTCCACTTTTAATGCTTTTAGCATCAAGATAGATGGACTCCAAATCATTGGTGCACTTTTCAACCAAAGTGGATTCATATCCAGCCCCATAATCATTAGGTTTGACACAAGAAAACAAAGATTCAATGGGAGTCACACCAAGCACTTTAAAATCTTCGTGATTCTCATCACGAGAACACGCCTTTTTAAGCCATTCATGTCTAGCACGAATTTGGGCAGTTCTTTCTTGGCTCTCAATCATGGAAACACGCATAGCTTTCAAAGTTTCATCCATGTTGATTTTGGGAGGAGCACATCTAACTTTAAAAGCATCAACATCACTAGAAATTCTATCAGCGCTCTTAGCCAAATCGTCAATTTTGAGTAGTTTTTCCTCTATGGACGCAATGAAAATCTTTTGAGAGTTGATGAACTCTTTGATACTACTCTCTAGATCAGAGGGTAATCTATTGTAATTTCCATGAGTATTGTTGTAGGAGTTGCCAAAGTTATTAGAGGAGTTACTAGGAAAAGGCCTAGGAACATAGTTTCCTCTAAAAGCATTGTTGTTGCCAAAGTTATTCCTACCAACAAAATTAACGTCCAAGCTAGCGTTGCTACTCTCAATCAAATAAGAAAAGGGCATATCATTAGGATCCAAAGGAGCACTTATACTAGCAACCAAATTCATTAACTCGTCCATCTTAGCACTTAACGAGTTAATTTCTTCTATACCGTGTACCTTCTTACTAGTAGGTGACCTTTAAGTGTGCCACTGAGAGTAGTTTGTCATGATGTTGTCTAAGAGCTTTGTGGATTACCCTAACGTGATTTCCATGAACGTTCCACCTGAGGTGGAGTCCAAGATATTTCTAGAAGCGAAATTCAAGCCAGCGTAAAAGATTTGAATAATCATCCAAAGACGCAAGCCATGAGCGGGACAATTTCTAATCATTAATTTCATTCTCTCCCAAGATTGTGCAACATGTTCATGATAAAGTTGCTTGAAATTCATGATATCATTACGGAGAGAGATGATCTTAGCCGGCGGAAACTACTTGGATATATAAGCATCTTTGCACTTATCCCAAGAATCGATACTATTTTGGGGCAAAGAAGAAAACCAAGTTTTTGCGCGATCTCGCAACGAGAAAGGAAAAAGCTTCAATTTAATCACGTCATTATCCACATCTTTTTTATTTTGCATATCGCAAAGCTCAATGAAGGTATTGAGATGGGATACGGCATCTTCACTAGGAAGGCCAGAGACTTGCTCTTTCATAACAAGATTCAGCAAAGTGGCATTGATTTCGTATGACTCCGTACTAGTGGCGGGAGCAATCGGAGTACTAATAAAATCATTATTATTAGTATTCGAGAAGTCACGAAGTTTGGTGTTTTCGTTCATGGTGACTTCAGCAAGCAAGCAAGCACACAAGAAAACAAAGAGCAGGCGAGAAAAAGGCGAACGAAAAGACGAACGAAAAAGGCAACCAAAAAAGGCAAAATGGTGAAGTGGGGGATAGGAAAACGAGACGCAACTGGCAAACAAAGTAAATGCAAGAGATCAGTTTGCGACACCTACTTGCATGAGTTCTTTACTTGATCTTCCTCCCCGGCAACGGCGCCAGAAATTCTTCTGCTGCGGCAACAAAAGTCCTTCCTTGGCGCTAGGAATTTTTCTTGTTACTTCTCTGGTTTGCGTCGGTTTTTCCCTTGAAGAGGAAAGGGTGATGCATCACAGGAGCACTAAGTATTTCCCTCACTTTGAGAACCAATGTATCGATCCAGAAGGAGGGCCTCGTCAAGTCCAGAGTACCTACGCAAACACAAACAAGCTCGCACCCCAACACTTCAAAGGGGTTGTCAATCCCTTCAAGATTGTTTGCAAAGTGAGATCTGAAGGCGGAAAGTGCAATGAAGTGAAAAGTGTAAGGATGGAAATATGGTGTGGAGTAGACCCTGGGGGCCATAGTGTTCGCTAGAGGCTTCTCTCATAATAGCAAATATCACGGTGGGTGAACAAATTACTGTCGAGCAATTGATAGAACCACGCAAAGTCATGACGATATCTAAGGCAATGATCATACATATAGGCATCACGTCCTAGACAAGTAGATCGATACTTTCTGCATCTACTACTATTACTCCACACATCGACTGCTATCCAGCATGCATCTAGTGTATTGAGTTCATGACGAACAGAGTAACGCCTTCAGCAAGATGACATGATGTAGAGGGATAATCTCAAACCAATGATGAAACGCCCATCTTTTTACCCTTGATGGCAACAACATGATGCGTGCCTCGCTACCCCTTCTGTCACTGGGTGAGGTCACCGCACGGTATGAACCCAAAACAAAGCACTTCTCCCATTGCAAGAATCATAGAGTTAGTTGGCCAGAAGAAACCCACAACTCGAAGAGAATTACAAGGATATGAAATCATGCATAAGAGAGATCAGAAGAGACTCAAATAAGATTCATAGATAATCTGATCATAAATCCACAATTCATCGGATCTCGACAAACACACCGCAAAAGAAGATTACATCGGATAGATCTCCGTGAAGATCATGGAGAACTATGTATTGAAGATCCAAGAGAGAGAAGAAGCCATCTAGCTACTAGCTATGGACCCGTAGGTCTATGGTGAACTACTCACGCATCATCGGAGAGGTCATGGTGTTGATGAAGAAGCCCTCTGTATCCAAATCTCCCCTCTGGCAGGGCACCGGGACGTGCCCCAGATGGGATATTGCGGAGACAAAAACTTGCGGCGGCGGAAAAGTACTTTCGATGATCTCCTGATTTTTTTGGGATTTTTAGGGAATTTATAGGCGCAACCCCTAGGTCAGGGGGCGCTTAGGGGGCCCACAAGCCTGTGGGCCACGAGCTACCCCCCTGGCCGCGGGGTGGGGGCTTGTGGGGCCCCTGAGGCTCCCCTGCCTTGGCTCTCAAGCTTCCCGATCTTCTTCCGTTCCAGAAAAAATATTTTCGGGGATTTTCTTCCATTTGGACTCCGTTTCAAAATCTCCTCTGAAAGGGGTCAAAAACATGGAAAAAAACACAAACTGGCACTTGGCACTGAGTTAATAAGTTAGTCCCAAAAAATATATAAAAGGCATGCAAAACATCAAAAGTTTGACAAGATAATAGCATGAAACCATAAAAAATTATAGATACATTGGAGACGTATGAGTGTCAATTGAATTTTTTAGAATGGAATGAAAAAATTTATTGAGATGTGGGTATTTGAAACTTACTTACCATAAGATTGGTGCATCAGTTTCATAGCGAACAAGTCATATTAACTTGTGTATATCTTGCAAAAACTTTATTAGGTACTGCTAGAGGTAATCAACATTGTAACGGAATTTGTTAGACGTCCATCAAAAGCTCCGCCCTTGGGTCGTGTTTTTCTTGAATGAAAATAAGGAAGACATCACAAGTGGAAAGAAGTACAAAATACCGATTTCACAACTAAGAGTACTTTCAGTCTTTAACATTTTGGTGGCACTAAAACTCGTTGGAGATTCGAAAGAAAGAGTATACTTTGTATGACCTATAGCTGCAACAAAAAACCAAAAGTGAAGATATATCCAGAACTATGTAACAATGAATAGCTTGCAAAGAGTAACAATGGAAGGTCATTATAGGGGTGAATTAAAATTTGCAAGGTTAGACCATATGAATTATGGTTTGGCAAGAAACCTAAGTTGTCGTTTCTGAAAGTTTGGGGATGCGATGCTTATGTCAAGAAACTTCAACCTAAAAAGCTCGAATCCAAATCGGGAAAGTGCGTTTTCATAGGATACCCTAAGGAAACTATTGGGTATACCTTCTATCTCAGATCCGAGGGCAAGATATGTGTTGCTAAGAATGGATCCTTTCTGGAGAAAGAGTTTATCTCGAAAGAAGTAAGTCAGAGGAAAGTAGAAATGCATGAGGTAGTCGTACATCCTCTCGATCACAGAGTAGCGCAGCATAGGAAAAAAATTCTGGGGTGCCTGCACCAGCTAGAGAGGAAGTTAATGATGATGATCATGAAACTTCAGATCACGTTACTACTGAACTTCGTAGGTCCACAAGGACATGTTCCGCACCAGAGTGGTATGACAACCCTGTCATGGAAATCATGTTTTTAGACAACAGTTAACCTTCGAACTATGAAGAAGCGATGGCGGACCAAGATTCCAACAAATGGCTTGAACCCATGAAATCCGAGATGGGATCCATGTATGTGATAGCCTGGGATATTAGGGATGATAGACTACTCATATCAATAAGGAATTCCTTCTTTTCCGGGAACCCATTCGAACATAAGTCCCAGGTTAAGCGTGCTTAGCTTGGAGTAGTTCTAGGATGGGTGACCGACCGGGAAGTTGACCCCGGGTGCGCATGAGTGAGGACAAAGTGTGCAGAAAATACTAGTATTGATATGTGGGGCCAGTCTAGATCCCGCCAGGAGTAACGACCGCCGGCGGGTGTATACGAGGCGTTACAAGTTGGTATCAGAGCCGACCCTCGCGGTTACACGGATGTTTGCGGATAGGTGTGCGGTCATGTTGTTCATGACGTTTGTGACCCGTCGTGGTACACGGCATGGCACATGTACTGGACTGGAAGCACGGACGTTTGTGCCAAGAGGGAACGCTCCTGTGGCCCGACGAGGACGTCGGTTCCTCTGAGTGGTTGTCTATGTGATAGCCTAGCATATTAGGGATGATAGACTACTCATATCGATAAGGAGTTCCTTCTTTTCCGGGAACCCATTCGAACAGAACTCTGGGTGACCGACCGGGAAGTTGACCCCGGGTGCGCATGAATGAGTACAAAGTGCGCAGAAAAGACTAGTATTGATATGTGGGGCCAGTCTAGATCCCGCCAGGAGTAACGACCACCGGCGGGTGTGTCCGGGGCGTTACAATGCATGAGAACAAAGTATGGACTTTGGTGGACTTGCCCGATGATCGGCGAGCCATAGAAAAGAAATGGATCTTTAAGAAGAAGACCATCTGTAAGGCTCGACTTGTCGCTAAGGGTTATAGACAAGTTCAAGGAATTGACTACGATGAGACTTTCTCATCCATAGCGATGATGAAGTTCGTCCGAATCATCTTAGAAGTTGCCGCATTTATGATTATGAGATCTGGCAAATGGATGCCAAAATGGCATTCCTTAACGGCTTTCTTAAGGAAGAATTGTATATGATACAGCCGCAAGGTTTTGTAGATCCTAACAATGCTGACAAGGTATCCAAGCTCCAGCGCTCCATCTATGGGTTGTTGCAAGCATCTTGGAGTTGGAACATTTGCTTTGATGAGGTGATCAAAGCGTTTGGGTATGTACAGAGTTATGAAGAAGCATGTACTTACAAGAAAGTGAGTGGGAGCTCTGTAGAATTTCTCATATTATATGTAGATGACATATTGTTGATGGGAAATGATATAGAACTTTTGGAAAGCATAAAGGCCTATTTGAATAAGTGTTTTTCAATGAAGGACCTTGGAGAAGCTGCTTACATATTAGGCATCAAAATCTATAGAGATAGATCGAGACGCCTCATTGGTCTTTCACAAAGCACATACCTTGACAAGATATTGAAAAAGTTCAATATGGCTAAGTCCAACAAGAGGTTCTTGCCTGTATTGCAAGGTGTGACCACGGTAGAAGATAGAGAAAAGATGAGTACCATCCCCTCAGCTTCAGCCATAGGCTCTATTATGTATGCCATGTTGTGTACCAGACCTGATATGAACCTTGCCATAAGTTTGGTAGGGAGGTGTTGGAAATATGCCCTAGAGGCAATGATAAAATAGTTATTATTATATTTCCTGTTAAAATATAATCGTTTATTATCCATGCTATAATTGTATTGAATGAAAACATAGATACATTTGTGGATACATAGACAAAACAATGTCCCTAGCAAGCCTCTAGTTGGCTAGCCAATTGATCAATGATAGTCAAGGTTTTCTGACTAAATGCAAGTGTTGTCACTTGATAACTGGATCACATCATTAGGAGAATCATGTGATGGACTAGACCCAAACTATGAATGTAGCATATTGATCATGTCATTTTATTGCTATTGTTTTCTGCGTGTCAAGTATTTATTCCTATGACCATGAGATCATATAACCCACTGGAACCGGAGGATGTAACATCCCAAAATTATAAATTTTGGAATGTTAATATAATTATTAGATTGATTGTTTGTTTGTTTGAGTGATTGAAACTTGAGTGGAATTTGAAACTTTTTTAAAACTTTTGAATGAGAGGGAATAAAATGACTTTCCCATTTTCTTTTGAATTCAAATTTATCCATTTAAAACCAGTGAGAGAAGATAACATGACTTCTTCAACTATAAAGAATTTGAATGAATGTGGCATTTGATTTTTTTTCCTTTGGTTTTTGATTTGAATTTTATTTTTGGCACAATATTTCAACCACAATTTGTTTTCCTGACAATATACTTGCCAAGCAAGAAAGAGAGGAGGTAACATGAAACCCCAAAAAATAAAAGTCAGAAGAAAAATATAGTTTCAAAAAATTTAAAGACAAAATTTGGATTTTATTGAATTTTAAAATAATAAATTTTTATAAAGTTTTTATTTTGTGAAAATAAAATTTTCATGTTTTAGGAAATTTTATTCTGAAAATTTGATATATAATATGCCTATATAAAATAATCTCTTATTTTCATTTATATTTTTTCCGCTGTTTATTTTCAAAAATAAAAAAAGGCACTATTCAATATGGCACTGTTCATCCGGAATTTAAAATAAGGTCCGTGGCTGGCCGGTACTACTCACCATGAGTGGGTGAATCTTTGGCCCATGCGGCACTTCTTCCTTTTCTTTTCTAGTTTCCCTACACTACGTATATGTTTAGTCCCACATCGCCTACCTATGGACCATTAGACCTTCTTTCCACCTATAAATATAGACCCATAGGAGCATCCAAAAATCATCTATTTCGGGTTAAATCAATCTTTTGATTTGACTAGGTTTATTAAATAAAAATATTCTTTTCTCTTCTGCGGGATTTCTCGAAGTCGTCTCCTCGTTGGAATGAATTCTTACTCTGCATTCTAAAGGTACTTCTCTTCGTTTTTTTACTCCCGTAGTTTATTATTTCTAGACTAGTATTCCTACACTAGTATACGGTAGAGTAATTAGATATATTAATTAGTCTTCGTATTTACACATTAGTACTAGAATTCTTTTAGACATATCACTTTTCTTCCGTAAAACAGCTTGGCCCTGATTTTTCAAATAGCCATAACTTTTTACTTGTTTATCCGAATTAGATGAAACCAACGCCTAGAGTTTCGTCTTGATCCCACCTATCCGGTGAACCTACCATATCAACTTTTTGAAATTTTCAAATTTCGAAATTTGTTCACACTGATATTCAAACTTCTTTTGATCATATCTTTTTATCCGTAGCTCCATTTTAGATGAATCCAATTGCGTCGGATTCGTATCAAAGTAATCTTCCCGTTTGTATCATTAGTTTTAACTTTTTAACTTATAATATTGATCAAATCAGATTTATCTATTAGTGTCCAAAAGTGTTCACATCGTTCTAAGCCGATTCAATGCTATATTGAAGTATTTGTATCTTTTGATCCGCTATTTCAAATCTAGTAATTGTTTTTTCAACACTCTCATATTGATCTCCTATATCCAGTACCATCATTAGTTTCGGCCTTTGAACCTTACAAATTTGGGCGATTCAAATTTGTATTCGAACATTCATTTGATCTTATCTTGCAAATCGTACCACCTTTTCAATTGATTCCTTTTCAAGACCTCATGATGCAATGCAACTCTGGGTGAAGGACGGTTGATCGGCTCCCTGGAGAAACCAGTGGATGACCCGGGATGCTGGAGACGTGCCATGACATCTTGCGGAAAGCTTCACCCAGGCTCAAAGAGACGGACGGATATTTTCCAGACCCAAGGCTTACCTGCACAACCACAAGTCATTATGGGCTCTGGCTTGGTTGGACAACGCGGCGACTCTGGACAGGCGGTGCCAGCAGATGTAGAAGAACGGTAGGATTAGATGGGCACCGACAGGGATTCAGAGGGACCCGTTGAAAGACCATGTTTTGATCATCCGGTCTTCAAACACCCTGAAGTGCGAGGACATACACGGAGGCGATCAAATCTTGTGGGGAACGTGTGCAAAACTCTGCAGAGTACTCAAACCTAATCGATTAGTCGTGTCCACGGTCATGGACAACTTGAGCCAAAGGAACTGAAGTTATCTGGAATTCTCAACACCATTATATATATTTGATGTGGGTAATATTGATAACTTGGGTATGAGAACTGGTTGGCGGAACCATCCCATTAACAACCAACTACGTAGTAATATTTTGCTTTTAGCCCCTCTCTTGTTGTAGGAGAAAATTTGCTTTACGCTAAAACTTACAACACCACCTTCCATATATGCATATAGTATAGATGATATTTTACCCCCTCTCATATGTGACTTGCCGGCATATTCAATATGCCGACCTACACGGCTGCAACGTCTTATGTTGCAGATATTTTTCTTCAACGAGTAAGAGTACGATTCAGGGTTACGGTCTACACTCAACTTGCCGTTGGTGTTTATTGGGACTCCACTCCCTTGACTGCTTCCGCTGATATATTTAAGGTATATATCAGTTTTACGCTATTTCCATGTGATTGCACTTTGATATATACATTGATGTACTGTGTGTGCCAGCATAGTGATCCAGGGATGGCACAGATACACAGAGGATTGACTCATTTCGAGTCGGGTCGCTACAGAAATGGTATCAAAGCACATGTTCACTGTAGGACGTGACCCTAGAAACTGGAAATTTCTTAAGAAAGGATCTCTCTAAAATTTTATTTCCAGAAACATTCTTTACTTTTCATCTCTTCTGATTTCATCAAATGTTCTCTCTCACCTCAAATAGTTAGACAATACCCTTTCCCCTTTGACCGCATGAAGGATCAACTGAGTCCCACTTCAAAGTAAAGAGGATTTCATCATGCATTTGAAGAATTGAAGCTACGCCAATTGAAGACTCTCAAAACCCGAAGAATTCGAAGACCCTGAAGCATTCGAATAATTATATGACCATTAGAAGTCCAAACCCATGTTATATACCCACGTTAGATACGACGATTTGTGAGTCGTCATTGGTGTGTGTTTTCTGACAGCCACAAATAAAACCTATTCTCAAAAATATTGTTTGTATTGTGTGTATCTCCCTCTCTCTCTCTTACCCATCTCATCCCCAAAACCTCAACCCTACCAGATGGAGTATGAAGCTGGACTTGTAATCTCTGGACCAATGACCCGGCTAGAGGCTGACATATGGATTCAGAACATGGAGAACCACTTCGGGAGCAACTTGATCTCAATGAAGTATGAAGTGGAACACGCTCTCTAGTACTTTACCCAAAGTACTGCTATCTGGTGGAAAATGCACCATGCCATACAAGGATTTAGTGGAGCAGAAACTTGGGACGAATTCAAGAACACTCTGTTAAGATCCTGACTTATTCAGAAGTGCCATGATAATCCGAAGGAGAAGACTTGTGCATGCAAGATCTGTGGAGAAATAGGACACACCCAGGAAGAACACAAGGATGGATGCACTCATTGTGAAGAAAATCACCCAGGGAGGAATGTCCAAGTAGTCAGGTGACTTGTTTCCTGTGTGAAGGAACCACCCACTACCCAGCCCAGTGCTACCTTTAGGTGCAACAAGTTGTACAGCAACAGAAAGAAGCAATGAAGGAAACACTCAAGAAGAAGATTCTAGAAGAACCTGTGATGAACGAAAATATTGAAGACCCTGATGGACAAGGCATAACCCGATTTTTCTCCAATGCATGTTACTCATGTGAATAAGAAGGACATTTCTCAACGGATTGCATGAAGGAAAGCCATGAATATCTGGGAAACTTCCCGATGGAAAAAGGAGAGTTGGATGCACTTGAAATAAAAGAACTGACCAGAACAAAGAATTTCGGAAAGAAGAGAAAGTACACTCGAAAAGGGCAAATCTCTGCTGATAAGGATCTGAGTCATATCTCATGTTTTAAATGCAAGACGTTAGGTCACTATGCCAATATGTGCCCAACAAGGAAGCGGGAAACCCGAGGAGCAAAGAACAAACACCAAGAAGCCTCGAGATAGGTCGAAAGTCATTTCTCTTGGTTGCAAGGAAGCAGAACATTATGCTACTAATTGTCCAAAGTGGAAGAAAGCTAAAGACGGAGTAGTTAAGTGCAACATGAAGTCCTCTTGTTATCAGGAGCTTATGGAGTTAAAGTTCGTAACGGAAGTCTCTGAGATTGTAATAACTTCATGGATCAATGGAATTTATGTGTCATGGTTTCCTATGTTGAAATTGTATGAGTTATTTCTCTATGAACAAAGATCTCTGACCATTTCGAGGATATGAGATAATATGGTCTATGCAGGCATGAGTATATTTCATTTTAAGTGTGGTAGTAATCGGTAAACCCACAGGACCCAATGAGTAAGAATGTACCATGCATACCAAGGAGTCAAACCCACTGAATACCATCGAAGGAAATGTTGGATCATATCAAACTATGGGGATGACAATAGAGGAATAATGTACCTTGGAATTGGAATTTTGAGGAGAGATTTAATGTGAGGAACAAACACTTTTGTTGGTACACAGACCAATGGAAGGGAAAATGAGTTCAAGGAATACAACCAGTACATAGGATGCATCCCAAGATTTTCATGAAGGTTGCTCCAAGAGCATGAAGGAATAAGCTATGACTTGTCAGCAAACGTTTTCTTAGGAGCACGCACAAAACCTGAGAGTGGTAAAGGATACGATAGATGTTTTGTTCATCTTGCAGAATCCAATGGATTCGTATGAACTTTGTTCGTGTACAAGAGAAATTTCTGCAACGCATGTGAGGATGCCCAAGTGTTAGAATGCGAGGTTCACTAAACCCTATACAGAGTAATGATTTGGGTGCGGAATGGATTGATCACCATGACGACTTACTCTCTTCATTCTCTTGCTATTCGGAATGGTAAATCTGATAGAATTACCCATAGTAGAGAGACGACATTCTTTGAAGCTTTTGTTTAACGCTTAGAATGGTACAAGGAAAGCCCATGTACACGGCAATAGTTGTCACGCGTAGGAAATTTTACGGTGAGGATGAAGCCAAGACCCTTCTTTCTGCAGGATAACCACAAATGGTAGACCACCATGAGAATCATCGATGGGTTATTTAGAATGGTCACAAGACTTGTCAGTTAAGAAGACCCCGTGACGGAAGAAGCTTATATCAATGGAAGAGCACTCGATTTTGATGGAAAAAATTATGAGTATAATGGAAGATCATCACCAAAGGAGTTAAGATGAAGAATATGACGAGCCAGATGCCAAGACCCCAGAGGATTGTTAGAAATTTGAGGGACCGGTAACTATCAATTTAAGTGTGGTAGCACCCCACTTTGCAGGAGATTGGATTTGTTAGAACACCCCAAACCATAACCTTTTCTTTCTAGCCTTTTCGAATCTCGAGGGCGGGATTCATTTTAAGTGTGGTAGTTTGTAACATCACAAAATTATAAATTTTGGAATGTTAATATAATTATTAGATTGATTGTTTGTTTGCTTGAGTGATTGAAACTTGAGTGGAATTTGAAACTTTTTAAAAACTTTTGAATGCGAGGGAATAAAATGACTTTCCCATTTTCTTTTGAATTCAAATTCATCCATTTAAAACCAGTGAGAGAAGATAACATGACTTCTTCAACTATAAAGAATTTGAATGAATGTGGCATTTGATTTTTTTTCCTTTGGTTTTTGATTTGAATTTTATTTTTGGCACAATATTTCAACCATAATTTTTTTCCTGACAATATACTTGCCAAGCAAAAAAGAGAGGAGGTAACATGACACCCCAAAAAAATAAAAGTCAGAAGAAAAAAATAGTGTCAAAATTTTTAAAGACAAAATTTGGATTTTATTGAATTTTAAAATAATAAATTTTTATAAAGTTTTTATTTTGTGAAAAATAAAATGTTCATGTTGTAGGAAATTTTATTCTGAAAATTTTGATATATAATATGCCTATATAAAATAATCTCTTATTTTCATTTATATTTTGTTCGCTGTTTATTTTCAGAAATAAAAAAAAGCACTATTCAATATGGCACTGTTCATCCGGAATTGAAAAAAAGGTCCGTGGCTGGCCGGTACTACTCACCACGAGTGGGTGAATCTTCGCCCCATGCGGCACTTCTTCCTTTTCTTTTCTAGTTTCCCTACACTACGTATATGTTTAGTCCCACATCGCCTACCTATGGACCATTAGACCTTCTTTCCACCTATAAATATAGACGCATAGGAGCATCCAAAAATCATCTATTTCGGGTTAAATCAATCTTTTGATTTGACTAGGTTTATTAAATAAAAATATCCTTTTCTCTTCGGCGGGATTTCTCGAAGTCGTCTCCTCATTGGAATTAATTCTTACTCTGCATTCTAAAGGTACTAGTTGCTTGCCCGTGCGTTGCCACGGAATAAATTATACAATAATAATATACATTTTTTTAATTCAGCAACTACCGAATAACTATACAAAGAAATGTATTAAGAGGTGGTTTCACCACCATTTTGCAAGAGGGTAAACACGTTTCACTCTTATTTTTGTAGACCTATATCAAGTGGCGGAGCTAGAGAAGAAATACTGAAGGGGTGAAAGGCTAATACAAAAATCTTGAGGGGGGCAAAGACTATATTTTTTCTAATTAAGCACTTTAAAAAAAATCTTCAGACATTTTGTCATGGTTGGGGGCCATGGCAAGCATGTAGCTCCACCAATGCCGATATCCACCCTTATCCTAACCCTAGTGACATTACTGACAATGGTCGGCTTAACCTCCTTCCACTTGTTTTGACAAAGCACATGATTTGGAAATGGAATAATAATCATCCTATTTCGTGAAGACATTAGTCGAATGGCATACTACATATGTCCTCCCTCTAGTGATCTAAAACATCTTCTATTAGTTTACAAATGTCTTTGTTTACACGGGGTCATCCTCCTTTTAAAAAAATTAAGAAGCAAATAATGTGGTATGATTCATGGGTAATGGGTATCCATTGCCATCCCTGGATATTAAGTCTCATTAGATGACATGTAACACGTAACATGTTTGATCACATCAACAATAGCATATACCATAAGCTAATTAATTTCCTTTGTTATAATGAATAAGAAAAATGATAGTAGAAACATATGACATTCAATAAAAAATACCATGTCCACTGTTGTATATTTACATGGAAATTTTGTAGGAATATCCATTCTAATAAAAAATTGCCTAGAGCATTGACTACCAGTTACATGAAAGTGGATGCATGCCCTTATAAATAAGTCACCACCAAGTCCTAATCAACAATGGAGTTTATTCCTTCCAACCAAAGAAGTGGTTTATGATCTGAAATATAGAACCGGAAAACATTTAGTGAAGAGTAACCGAAAGTAGCATACATATGTCTGAATATATGTGCAACACCGCATGAACTGTAAATCACATGTATATGAACATCATGGTTTCCACTTTCCAAAATAAATTCAAACACAAATTCAACCTGATTAGTACATGTTCAGGTCTTTCATATTTACTTGAATTTATCTTACCTATTTTAATGTTCATTCAACATCTAAGATCTAATGGAACAAGATACATTACTGGATTGTGTTCGTCTCCAATGTAGTTACAGTGGAACAATCGGAAGCACTCATCTGATGGGAAATAAGCCAAGCTTGAAAGGCATGTGACGTATTTTACATATTGGGAAAAGCTTAGCTAATCACAAGGCACATCTGATACTTGCAAGTGGCACTACCTCACCGTAAAATGCTACAAATAGGCGTAGGCCGATCTGCATTGGTTTACCAAAGAAAATCTAAAAATGCTTAGTTTTATTGCATTCAACATATTATTTTAAACCCTTAAAATACTCCGTAGACAATTATTATGATCAACTACATTTATGAAGATAATTCTAAAATACACTTGACAATTTTCCAGAACTAACGTATTATATAAATTTGAGAGCAACATCTAAATGATGGGATTACAAGAAGTCGTGTACTAAATCCAGCATCATCTTAACTTTAGTGATCTAAAAGATCTTATATTAGTTTACAGAGGGAGTAACATATAGATATTTAGCTAGTCTTAACTATTAGGTAGGTGTGTATAGAAAGCTCTCGACTACAATATTTTAGTACATCATAGTACAAAAGGTTCAGCGATGTGTAGCTTACAAAGTATTCCACCTTAGTTTATCCTACATTGCTACAGCCTACATATATTTACTTGCAAGAGTCCTGAAAGAATTGTTGTTACATCACACAAATATGGCTATCAAAGAAAAACAGAAAGCAAGCTGCATTCTGTGCCAAAACCAGGGAATATCACCTATCGTAGGAGTATTTTCAGCAAGAACCGTGATTTGCTACTACTCCTATTTTCAGGAAAGAAATAAGATAGATGCAGCACTAACAAGATGGTGTTTGTCCTGGCAATCTATTAATACAGTAACTGGCTTCCAATACCAGGGCTCAACACTTTTTCTTCTTATATGGGACAATTCTTGATCACCTACTTGATGGAGCTACTCTCCAACAAGAACATTGAAAAGGGCCATGGCCATGGCTACATGCTTGCATGCCTCTTCTTTGCCTCCAAGACAGTTGAGCCACTCTCACAGCGGCAGTGGTACTTTGGCGCCCGCAGAATTGGATTCCAGGTGCGCGCATCACTGATGGTGTCCATATACAAGAATTCCTTGCTAATGAAGAACTCGAGCACAGTTGCAGGGAAAGTTGTCAACTTCCTTGATGTTGACGTCGAGAAGGTTGGTGAGTTCTTTTGGTACATCCATGGGATTTGGTTGCTGCCCTTGCAAATTTTCTTGGCACTTGGCATCATGTACCGCAGTCTTGGTGCAATGGCCTCGCTGTCTGCAGTCCTCGTAACAGTGTTGGTGATGGTGAGCAACACACCACTGGCAAATTCGCAGCAGAACCTCAACATGAAGATAATGGAGGCGAAGGACTCGCGCATCAAGGCTATGGCCGAGGCAATGAAGAGCATGAGAATCTTGAAGCTTCATGCATGGGAGATAGCCTACTTGGACAAGCTCCTGAAGCTCAGGGATGTGGAAAGGGGGTGGCTCAGGAAGTATCTCTACATGTGCTCAGCGATAGCTTTCCTGTTCTGGGCCTCACAAACGTTGGTTTCGGTCGTTACCTTTGGTGTCTGCATCCTTCTGGAGATACCATTGTCTACTGGAATAGTCTTATCGGCCCTTGCCACGTTCAGAATCCTCCAAGACCCAATCTATAACCTCCCAGAGCTTGTGTCAATGGTCACACAAACCAAGGTGTCCTTGGATAGAATAGAAGAATTCATCAAAGAAGACCACCAGGGGAAGCCAAGTTGCTATGGCAACATAACTGGAACAAAGGATTTGGCAATGGCTGGTGAAGTAGTAATTGAACCAGGAGAGTACAGTTGGGAAGCTGACAATAGCACGAAGAGAACAAAGGTAACACTCAAGATCAACAACAAGGTGAGCATCGAGAAGGGTCTCAAGGTTGCGGTGTGCGGGCCAGTTGGTTCAGGCAAATCAAGCCTCCTTTACAGCATCATGGGAGAGATTCCAAGGATCAGCGGTGCAGAACCAACGGTTGTTGGATCAAGGGCATACGTCCCTCAGAGTGCGTGTATCAAACTGGGACAGTTTAGAACAATGTGCTATTTGGGAAGGCTATGGACAGAAGCTTATACGAAGAGGTGCTACAAGGGTGTGCTTTGGATAGAGATTTGGGGTTGTGGGCCAATCGAAATATGACTGAAGTAGGGGAAAGGGATGTGAACCTAAGTGGAGGCCAGAAGCAGAGGATCCAGCTTGCCAGGGCATTGTACATCGATTCTGATGTTTACTTCTTGGATGATCCCTTCAGTGTTGTGGATGCGCATACCAGTGCACATCTCTTCAAGGTAATTACACATGGGCAATCTGCAATACATAAGCAACACATGAGCTTCAAGGGCAATCACTACAATTTACAGGCCTACAACATAAGACGTGAAACACAACCAAACAAGTAAACACACCGTTTATGGTACTAATTTGTATAGCCATTAAGTGCGTTGCCACGGATCAAAAAACGCATTATGATCAAACAATTGTTCTAACTAAAAAACGTGGGTCGAATATGATAATGCATGGTTTCAATTCATGAACAAATTAATTCTCTCCGACGTCTTTCTTCCCACGCAATTGTCGTATCCTTTTACCCACTCCTCCCTTGTATGATTTATTTTCCTTACCTTTCCTTTCCCTTCACCTTTTTTCACACTAACGTGTGGGTAAATCCTCTTCAAAATCATTTTTTCATCGATTCAAAATATTATTTGATCTCATTTTTGGAGATCAATAGTTGAATGGAAACTTAAGAAGTTCCTCTCACAACTAACTGAAAATAAATATGCACTCCTATAAATATAAAAACAAAGGACAGACCCTTATTTTTTGTGAAAAATAGACCCTCTCAAACGGCATAAAGTACTGCCGAACCCAAAGGAAAAAAGACCTACAAAAGAGGAATGTTTAATGCAAAACATACGACCTTTAGGTCACTCTCATAAAAGTTATTCCTGTACGTATCGGTCAAATAACTGGGGCAGGGGGATTTTCTCCATACTATAATTCAATCAAACCATGGCACAACCATAATAGTTTTTCTGCATGGAAAGCATGACATATTCGCTTACTTGAATTACTCCTATATTTTTCTCATGCACAAACATTTCCCTTACAAATAGTTTTCATTCGATAACAATGTATACAATGCAGCTTCGTGTCTATATATTTTTCGGGTATTCCGTGGCAATATAAGATGGTAACTAAAAGTTGACTTTGAATTCAGTAATTGACCTTTCATGCATTAGAGTCGACAAGCTACACAAAACAAGTAAACTCAATAACAAGGCAAACAACTCACCAGGCAGTTTGTTTCCACTTTTTCTATCAACACTTCGCTGATTGGTGTGGTTGTTGGCAAATAGCCGTGTATGATGGCGCTTCTGGACCACCACAAATGTAACGGGTGGCTGATAATTGGGCTCCAAGGGTGCGCAGGCCTACGTTTATTAAACCAAAATGTTCAGGCCCCATGCAGATCCCATGTGAGAATGTTTAGAGAAATGAAATCTCACATTTCTAATCGCATCAAGCTCATACAACAGAACCTAGAATTGTCCTTCACTAACACCATCCCTGAAATTGGACAATTGTGTGAGGTTTAGAAAATAATGCCAATTGGACATGCTTAATCTAAGATTAATACCTGTAGAATATGATCCTTTGGGTTTTTTGACCAGTTGATCTCTTAAAGGAAATGAGAAGTTCTCTGCATAGTCAATAGAACATTTATATTCAGGTATAGAGGTATTATTGCAAGTGAATAAATTCAGGTCTTTACTCCTGGCGATGGGTATTAACATGTATGTCCTCTGCATGTCTGCATATTAAATATGTGAACTGCTACACGTGCACCATTCTACAATATTCAGATATTGCAAGTGAACAAGATCATACCTAACCATTCCACCAGTTACAATCCCTCTCTGAGGATCTTGCCACACTTTAAAAATATCTTGTATCAACTCCTGGCGATGGGTTTGTGCACTCACCAATCCAGCATACTTGGTGACCTCGGGCCAATCTTGAGAAGCAACAACCTGCATGAGCATGAAATCATCACAATATCATTGGACGACCAACCTGATGAACATAGCAACAGTATAACTAAAAAGTGGATGTTCAGCATAGAAAGAGCAAACTTTCGCCACAAAATAATACATAAATAATGATTTAAGATTGACATGTTATGCACCTACAACTGCGATGGAAGGGCTAGAATCTTCTCTAGGATGAGGATGGGTAACATCAGCACCAAATATAATGGTTGGTTTGTCTCTAACAAGGGGAATTCTCCTTGACAAAGCATCGACGAGTACAGTGAAGATTCTATTAATACACAGAAGAAGAAAAACGAGAAATGGCGGTGACTTTGGAACAGCCCATTTCACAGCTCAAAGGGCCAACAGAGTGAGGGTCCAGATAGCTACATCACCACTGGAGCAAATCCCATTTCGTTACTGAGTTATGGGCCAGATAGGTTAATGTTAACTGGGCCCAGCATGGCCTTTTTTCAACATTTTCAACAACCGGAAGCATTAAAAAAGGAATACATACTAACTTTTCAGAAAAACTCAGCAACAGTATCTATTTATTTTCAAACAGGAAATACATTGCAGCTTTAAGCCTTTAATAATACATGCTCCATGTTCAGCTACAACTCACTGTAACTCTCTCATAAATGCATCTTTGACCTTTAACCCCTAGACCACAGCGATCCCTCTACTGTAACAAATAGCGATTTTGACATACCAGAGTAACACACAATCAATCATCAAGTAGTAATAATAACAAGAATCTCAAGCTGAAAATAGAAGTAATCAAACCTGGCTACAAAACCGCATGCATAAGTAACAAATGACAAGAAGCAGCAAAATCATCAGTGCCTCTGGTTGCAGGAAGAGCAGGGCAGAGCAGAGGTCTCACCAACTTTTTCCTCCATCCCCACATTTGTTTCCACGAAATTGATTCGCACGGGGGTTCATCATAGCCGCCCATATGCGTACGCCTGCACGTTAGAGCGGGCATTATTGTTATGGTGGCAATAACTAAGGGTGCATGAGAGTTGGCAAGAGATATAGTAGTTAGCAATTGGCAGCCAAGGGGCAGTAGTACCACACATATGCATAATGGCACAGGCATGGTGACAGAGTAATTGGCAGCCGATAATGTAGGTTGAGTGACCCCCCCCACCCCAAGCCTATGGGGGCAGTTGTTTGATTATCCTTCTAATTTTGCTGACCCACGATAAATGTTTCTTTTTTATTCAAGCAATTATACATGCCAAAAATGAGCAGGTCATGCATTTATTATTGCAGCATGGCTAGCACTAACAACTAGCAAGTGTGCACCGAAGATGGGACCGTTACTTCTTATTGTCGGTTACATGCTGATGACTCCATGATCAACCACCACTGCATAAGAAGCCTCTGAAAGTGCCTCCCCACCAAACAGGGTAAAGCTGTCTGCTTAAACTGAATTAGTGAGGGTCAACATTCAACAACATACCCGATTAGGTCGTCCTTACCAAATGTTGTGTATTAACATCCTAACACCAACAAAGATACACATTAGTCGTAGCACAAAGCTAAATGAAGCTAAGCATCGACGACGACTATGCTTAAATTGAAGGTACAACAACCAAATATGTTGTTAGTACTTGTGAGAAAACACGGCGGGTGCAGATCAGCAGTGAAGTCCACTGCATAATAGTAGCCAACAATCTTCCTAGACTTTGTTTGGTATGGCATCCAGTCCATGTCAGCTCTAGAAGGCAGTGATGTAATGGAGCTTTAAGAGTATGATGACCTGAATGTTATCATAAGGAGATATAAACCATGTACCAATACAGTGACTAAAAAGTTGTTGGCTTTTCAACAATAGAAAATTAACCAGTGAAGTCAATGTGATGAATTATCGGAGTTGCAGCTTTGAATATGTAAACCGATGCTCTAAAACACGAAGCTGCACTCTTCTCCAAATAAAACGTGAGTGACTCACATTTGCCTCAGCTGCAGGGTTGACATTTCCATTAACTGAATAAGCAGCACCCAGGATAATGATCTGCCCAATCTTCTTGGGGAAAGAAGGGTCAAGCTCGACGGCCAGCGCGGGTTGATGAGGGGGCCGAGGGCGACGACGGTTACTTGTCCGGGGTAGAGGTTCGCCTGCTCGACAAAGAAGGCGGCGGCGGACTGCTCCCTCGCCTTGCCGGCCGGCGGATGGAAGTTCTGGTTGCTGAGGCCATCCGAACCGTGGACGAAGCTGGCAATCCGTAGCTTGGTGGCTTTCCGAATTTTATTCATGGTGAAGTGCACAGACATTCAGTCTAAGCCAGCAAACACTTGATCGATCGAGATGTCACAAATTTTGACTGAATGAGATGCCATACAGACACACACACATACATTGATACATACATGATGTAATGGATTGAGGGTACCTTGATTGTTACATGGGAACCCTCCGCGACGGGGATGTCGGTCCTCCCAGCGGTCTCCAGCTGAAATCAAGCTAGAGATCGGTTCGATTAGCATCGGAAAGACCCATTCGTGAGAACGGAGAGTCGAGCACGGGGGAGGGGAGTGGAGTGGACCGACGAGGTGCAGCGCGTTGCGGGTGGCGAGGGCGGTGTAGACGTTGCCGAAGATGGTGGTGAGGCCAACCACCTCCAGCTCCGGCGACCTCAGCGCCACGAAGATGGCCATGGCGTCATCTGCGGTTCATCCACCCCACCGCGAGTTTGCGAACAATGCGAGATTGGTTAGGGGGTGGGATAGGATAGATCGATAAGATAGGGGGAGGAACGAGGGACGGGTGGATACGGACCGATCCCTGGGTCGGTGTCGATGATGACCTTCTTCTTCTTGGTGACGGCGGCCATGGACATGGATCCTCGGGATCGATCGCGGCGGCGTCGGTTGCACTGGCGGATCGAGCGAGGTGGAGACAGAGAGAGAGGGGCGGAGATCCAGGAGGCTCAGTTCTAAGCATCGCAGGAGGGGATCGTGCGTTCGTGGGTGCGTTCTTTTTTTTTATGTGCAGGGTCGTACAAGGAGGTGGGATCGCTGCGAGGTCGAACCATAAGCAAGGTTGAACCTTCACGACGGCACATCCTGCTTTAATAGTAGAGATTTCTCTTCGTTTTTTTTCTCCCGTAGTTTATTATTTCTAGACTAGTATTCCTACACTAGTATACTGTAGAGTAATTAGATATATTAATTAGTCTTCGTATTTACACATTAGTACTATAATTCTTTTAGACATATCACTTTTCTTCGGTAAAACAGCTTGGCCCTGATTTTTCAAATAGCCATAACTTTTTACGCGTTTATCCGAATTAGATGAAACCAACGCCTAGAGTTTCGTCTTGATCCCACCTATCCGGTGAACCTATCATATCAACTTTTTGAAATTTTCAAATTTCAAAATTTGTTCCACTGATATTCAAACTTCTTTTGATCATATCTTTTTATCCGTAGCTCCATTTTAGATGAATCCAATTGCGTCGGATTCGTATCAAAGTAATCTTCCCGTTTGTATCATTAGTTTTAACTTTTCAACTTATAATTTTGATCAAATCGGATTTATCTATTAGTGCCCAAAAGTGTTCACATCGTTCTAAGCCGATTCAATGTTATATTGAAGTATTTGTATCTTTTGATCCGCTATTTCAAATCTAGTAATTATTTTTTCTACACGCTCATATTGATCTCCTATATCCAGTAGCATCATTAGTTTCGACCTTTGAACCTTACAAATTTGAGCGTTTCAAATTTGTATTCGAACATTCATTGGATCTTATCTTGCAAATCGTACCACCTTTTCAATTGATTCCTTTTACCCCTAAACACTCATGTCATATATTTTTGTACGTAACCATCGTACTTCAGTTCAACTTCTCTTGACCTTTTGAATGCAAAATCAATTCATACTTCAATTCGCTATAACTTGTGTTGTAGTGCTCCATTTCAAGAAATTCTTTCTACAAATAAATTCGTATGTCTTATACTATTTGTCAAATAACATTCATGTTGTTCTCCCAATATTTTTGATCATCTCCCATAGTGTATGCAAGTCGAGCTTATATAGTAATAGTTCATCGTCCATTAACTCTTTTGATCTCATTCATGCACCTTCACTTTACAACACACTTAGGACCTTTTTATTAAACCTTAGTACGTTGTTATTTTGCACCAAGACATGCTTTGTTCTTATGTTCTCTTGGTTCTTCCTTTTTGGCATGAATGTTTGTTGAATGCTATTCGTTTACGATAGATTGCTTGGAGTGTGGCGAGTAGAATTATCAGGATTTTGAGAGCGACTTTCTTCGTCAAGTAATACCAGGCAAGTCATTTGATCATGTATCACCTATGTTTTATGCATCGTAGTTCTACCATCCTATGCCCAATTTGCATGCTGACTAGGTACTTGGAAATTATGGTTACATATTGTAGTATCATGTGGTAGGCACCCAACAACCCCGTTACTCGGCCCGGGACAACAAATTTCATATTGCTATGCTTGAGTAGACGGGATTATGGTTGAGAGTTTATCACGAGTGATGCGAGAATAATTTAATAACCAAGACCGGTTAAGTCAAGACTTTTCAAGACCTCATGATGCAATGCAACTCTGGGTGAAGGACGGTTGATCGGCTCCCTGGAGAAACCAGTGGATGACCCGGGATGCTGGAGACGTGCCATGACATCTTGCGGAAAGCTTCACCCAGGCTCAAAGAGACGGACGGATATTTTCCAGACCCAAGGCTTACCTGCACAGCCACAAGTCATTATGGGCTCTGGCTTGGTTGGACAACGCGGCGACTCTGGGCAGGCGGTGCCAGCAGATGTAGAAGAACGGTAGGATTAGATGGGCACCGACAGGGATTCAGAGGGACCCGTTGAAAGACCATGTTTTGATCATCCGGTCTTCAAACACCCTAAAGTGCGAGGACATACACGGAGGCGATCAAATCTTGTGGGGAACGTGTGCAAAACTCTGCAGATTACTCAAACCTAATCGATTAGCCGTGTCCACTGTCATGGATAACTTGAGCCAAAGGAACTGAAGTTATTTGGAATTCTCAACACCATTATATATATATTTGATGTGGGTAATATTGATAACTTGGGTATGAGAACTGGTTGGCGGAACCATCTCATTAACAACCAACTACGTAGTAATATTTTGCTTTTAGCCCCTCTCTTGTTGTAGGAGAAAATTTGCTTTACGCTAAAACTTACAACACCACCTTCCATATATGCATATAGTATAGATGATATTTTACCCCCTCTCATATGTGACTTGCCAACATATTCAATATGCTGACCTACACGGCTGCAATGTCTTATGTTGCAGATATTTTTCTTCGACGAGTAAGAGTACGGTTCAGGGTTACGGTCTACACTCAACTTGCCGTTGGTGTTTATTGGGACTCCACTCCCTTGACTGCTTCCGCTGAGATATTTAAGGTATATATCAGTTTTACGCTATTTCCATGTGATTGCACTTTGATATATACATTGATGTACTGTGTGTGCCAGCATACAGAACCAGGGATGGCACAGATACACACAGGCTTGACTCGTTTTGAGTCGGGTCGCTACAGAGGAATACCTTGTGTGTATCAAATGTCACAACGTAACTGGGTGACTATAAAGGTGCTCTAGAGATATCTCCGAAGGTGTTCGTTGAGTTAGTATGCATCAAGAGTGGGATTTGTCACTCCGTGTGACACAAAGGTATCTCGGGGCCCACTCGGTAATACAACATCACACACAAGCCTTGCAAGCAATGTGACTAAGTGTAAGTCACGAGATCTTGTATTACGGAACGAGTAAAGAGACTTGTCGGTAACAAGATTGAAATAGGTATGCGGATACCGACGATCGAATCTCGGGCAAGTAACATACCGAAGGACAAAGGGAATGACATACGGGGTTATATGAATCCTTGGCACTGAGGTTCAACCGATAAGATCTTAGAAGAATATGTAGGATCCAGTATGGGCATCCAAGTCCCGCTATTGGATATTGACCGGAGAGTGTCTCGCGTCATGTCTACATAGTTCTTGAACACGTAGGGTCTGCACACTTAAGGTTCGATGATGTTTTAGTATAGTTGAGTTATTGTGGTTACTGAATGTTGTTCGGAGTCCCAGAAGAGATCACGGACCTCACGAGGGTTTCCGGAATGGTCTAGAAACGAAGATTGATATATAGGATGGTTTCATTTGGTCACCGAAAAGTTTCAGGCATTACCGGCAGTGTACCGAGAGTGACGAATTGGTTCTGGGTGTTTACCGGGAGGGGCCCACTGCTAGCAGTCCCCAGCAATGACACTAGAAAATATTGTTGACGTGTTCCTGACTTGATGCCTCCGTGGCAACAGAGCCAGAACTGCTCCCAGTTGCTCAACAATTAGCAATTGTCTTGCAATGACCCACCAGCGCGTGGGTTCGCGGCAGTTTTCGAGGGTAGAGTATTCAACCCAAATTTGTTGGTTCGCCCGACACGAAGTGAAAGGATACTCTCAAGTATTAGCAGTTGAATGTGTCGGATTCAACCGCACCTGAAAGATTAGTATCTGCAAGCAAAGTATTAGCAGCAAAGAAGTATGATAACAACGGTGTCAGAAACGATCTGTTGACAAGGCACAGTATTCCTAACTGTCGTATCAATGGCGCCAGAAGTTGACCGTGGACAGAAAATATTCTTTCCCGTCAACGGCACGAGAAAAATTATTGTAGCAGCAGTGTAACGAGTAATAGAAGTGGCAAGGAACAGCAGTAGTGACAGCAGTAGCAAGTAGCAACAGTAGCAAGTAACAACAACACAGCAAAACAAGTAACAGCACCAGAGCAAAACAAGTAACAGCAGCAGTGGGACAAACTCGTAGGCAATGGGTCGGTGATTCATTTGGATGACATTCATCATGCAACAGTTATTACACGGAGAGATATGTGGCTAGCTCCCGTTCGTCAATGTGATGTAGGCATGCATTCCGTGTGTAGTCATACGTGCTTAGGGAAAAGAACTTGCATGACATCTATTGTCCATCCCTCCCGTGGCAGCGGGGTCCAAAAGGATACTACGGGATATTAAGGTTCTCCTTTTAATAAAGAACCAGAACAATGCATTAGCACTTGGTGAACACATGAACTCCTCAAACTATGGTCATCACCGGGAGTGGTTCCAGTTATGGTCACTCCGGGGTTACCGGGTCATAACACATAGTAGGTAACTACAACTTGCAAGATCAGATCTAAAGCACACATATATTGGTGACAACATAATAATTTCAGACCTGAAATCATGGCACTCGGGCCCTAGTGACAAGCATTAAGCATGGCAAAGTAGTAGCAACATCAATCTCAAAACATAGTGGATACTAGGGATCAATTCCCGTCAAAACTAACTCGGTTACATGATAGATCTCATCCTACTCATCACCGCCCAGCGAGCCTATGAATAGATTACTCACGAACGATGAAGAGCTTCATGGAATTGGAGAGGGAAGAAGGTTGATGATGATGATGGCGACGATCTCCTTGATCCGGAGCCCAAAACGGACTCCAGATCTGTCCTCCAGATGAAGAACGGGATGTGGCGGCGCCTCTGGATCGTAAAACGCGATGAAATCTTCTCTCTTAATTTTTTTCTGGACGAAAGTGAATTTATAGAGCTGGATTTGGGAGAGGCAGACCCACGTGGGCCCCACAAGCTTGGTTTCCGTGGCCGGGGGGGCGCGGAAACAGGGCTTGTGGCCCACTGGCCCATCCCATCCGGTGGATCTTTGCGCAGGTATTTTTCATATTTTTCAGAAATATTCTCCGTTAATTTTCAGGACATTCCGAGAGATTTCATTTCTTCACAAAAACAACACCATGGCAATTCTGCTGAAAACAGCGTTAGTCCGGGTTAGTTCCATTCAAATCATGCAAATTAGAGTCCAAAACAAGGGCAAAAGAGTTTGGAAAAGTAGATACGACGGAGACGTATCAACTCCCCCAAGCTTAAAATTTGCTTGTCCTCAAGCAACTCAGTTGAAAGACTGAAAGAGAAAGAAAAACTTTGACAAACTCTGTTTGATCTTGTTGATGCAACTATGTCTAACTCATAACCAGAATTTCAGCAAGATCACAAGTTAACCACATAAGCAAGTGACACAAAGGTCTCACGGTAAACTAATATCAATGGCATAATCAGCTAGCGAGCAAATAATAATGAGTTTCAGATACCAACAATTCAATCAAAACAAGCATGAAGCAATATGAATAGGTGGTATCTCGCTAGCTCTTTCTGAGACCGGAAAACATAATTGCACAGCACTTTCAAAGATCAAGGGCTGACTAAATATTGTAACTCATAGCAACGAAGGTCCAGTCATAGTCATTCTCAATATCAACCAAAAGCAAAGCATAAAAATGACAGAGGTGCTCTCTAATTGGTGCTTAAATAAGAAGAGGATGACTCAACAGGAAAATAAATAGACAGGCCCTTCAAAGAGGGAAGCAATGATTTGCAGACGTGCCAGAGCTCAAGCTTTGAAAATAGAGATAATAATTTTGGGTGGCATGCTTTCATTGTCAATGCAATGACCAAGAGTTCTCAATATCTTCCACGCTACTCATGCTATAGGCGGTTCCCAAACAGAAAAGTAAATTTTTAACTCCCCCACCACCAATCAATGACACTCCACGGCTAGCCGAATCCTTGGGTACCGTCCATACTAACATCAATCCGGGGGGAGTCTTGTTTTACAGTTATGTTTTTGATTTAAGCGTGGAACTGGACATTCCAATTACCGGCCCCTTTCTCGTGAATGACAGTGAATAAACACATGTCGAGGATAACACGCCTAAGATGGAAGATACCAATAGCCCCCTGTCACCACATGAGCGGTTCGGGCATGCAAAACAGATTATTTCTTGAAGGTTTAGAGAATGGCACATGCAAATTTACTTGGAACGGCAGGTAAATACCGCAAATAGGTAGGTATGGTGGACTCTCATGGAAAAACTTTTGGGTTTATGGAAGTGGACGCACAAGCAGTATTCCTCTTAGTAAAAGTGAGGGCTAGCAAAAGACTGGGAAGCGACCAACTAGAGAGCGACAACGGTCATCAAGATGCAATGAGTTTGACTAACATGGAGTGCAAGCATGAACAGGATATAAATCACCATGAACACGAACATCATAGAGGCTATGTTGATTTTGTTTCAACTACATGAATGAACATGCGCCAAGTCAAGCCACTTGAATCATTCAAAGGAGAATACTATCCTATCATACTACATCATAGTCATCTCAAAATCTATGTTGGCATTCAAGACAAACCATTATAAGCTCCTAGCTAAATAAGCATGGCATCAGAAACTATGATCTCTAAGTTGTGATTGCAAACATGGTTCTCTCTCAACAAAGTTGAATCTGGCACGACAAGCTAGTCATATTTAGAAAAACAAAATAGATAGAGTTCATACCAGCTTTTCAGTCTCAGTCACTTCACCATATATCATCATTATTGCCTTTCACTTGCACGATCGAACGATGTGAACAATAATAAGAGTGCTCGTTCATTGGACTAAGCTGAAATCTGCAGGCAAACACAAAGGAGAAGACAAAGTAATATGGCTCTTTGAAAGCTAAATAGGTATGCATACAAGAGCCAACAAACATTGTAACCAATATCTTCTACCTTGACACAAAGAAAAAGAAAACTATTTACACGGGAAAGCTCCCAACAAGCAAAAACAAGAAAGGAAAATCTTTTTGGGTTTTCTCAAAAGGACACAAAACAAGAAAACAAGAAAACGAAAATAAACTAGCATGGATAATACAGTGGCAAAGTGTAAACACCGACTAACAAGGTGAAAGCATAAGCATGAATGTAAGGTCGGTGAGAACACGTACTCCCCAAGCTTAGGCTTTTGGCCTAGCTTGGTCTACTCAAAAGGCGGGAAATAACCAGCTCCGGGATACTCCGGAGCGGACTGTGGATGCCACTGTTGTGTGAGCTCCTCTGGCTCCCACTGATAAACTGGCGTCTGGTACTCGACTGGCGGCTCGGGCACGGGCACCTGTGGTTGGCCTAAGCCCCAATATGCGTAGATGTCCGAGGGCATAATAGTGTACCTGCCTGCATGAAGATCGAACAAAGAAGGACCAGGCAAAGTAATAGTCTCTCGAGTACCCTGACTAAATACCAGGTTATAAATCATCCGTCTACTAGCATCTCTATCCAGAAAATCATGGTGAACCATGCTGTCATAATCCATATATTTCTCAGGAAGAAGCATCTCTTCTTCCTCGCGAAGTCTAGTAGGTATCTCAAAGTGTCTAGCCAGACGAGTAGCATAGATACATCCATAGACGACACCTTTGGAACGGTTTGTGTTCGATCGCTGAGCTACTATAGCACCTAGGCTATAAGTCTTAGTGTTGTAAAGGCCTTCGCGCAAAACCGCAAGGTGTGGAGAGCTAAGTGATCCAGCCTCCCCACGGCTAATCAAACATTTTCCCACAAATAATGAGAAGTACCGAAGCACAGGAAAATGTATGCTAGCAATTTTAGCGCGAGATACTCCTCTCTCCTCTCCAATAGCAATAGTACCTATGAAATCCTCCAAATCCATGGCGTAGGATTTATCATACAGATCAAACAGTATGGATGAGTCACGACCAACTAAAAATTTAAATCTACGCACGAAAGAGGCAGTGAGCATAGCATACTATTCACATTTATCTGAGAGGAATTCTTATAACCCGACATTGTGGACAAGTGTATCAAACTCATCCTTGAAGCCTGCTTCGATCATGAACTCATCGGAAGGCCATTCACATGGTTGTACCAGTGCGTCCCTTAGTTGATAAGGACCGGGCTCCCGAATAGACAGACGGGGACCCTTCTTACTTGAGGAACCACCGTGAAACTTCCTCGTGAACATAATTTCTTTTTGCTGAAATTTTGAAGTTCAAGAGAAAGGTGAATAAAGACCAACCACACCTTGTAGAAACTACTCCTACTAGTGTCTAGAGAGTGTATCACGTGCTAAAACTACTTGGAACCAGCTAAAATCAACATTTCAAGCTCAAGAACAGGGTCACCAAGGTAGCAAGAATACACGAAGGATAAAGCACTAGAGCAAAAACTAATTGGACCAATGGAGGAGTCACTTACCAAGGAGTAATTTCCCCAAAATGGTTCGGAGAATGGTGCTTTGAGCAAGGAGATCGGAAATCACAGCCAAATGAGCAAGAACACGAGTTTGAGCTGCGAAACGATTTTTTCTGGAGGTAGAAGAAGAGGATGGGAGCTGGAATGAGTGGAGGGGGTCCCTGTGGGCCCCACAAGCTTGCTTGCCGCGGCCAGGGGGTGGCCGTGGTGACAGGGCTTGTGGCCCACTGGGGTGGCCCCCAGGCCATCTCTTAGTCCCAGTATTTTTCAAATACTCCAGAAAAAATCATACTAGATTTTCAGGACCATCGGAGAACTTTTATTTTCGGGGTATTTTTCTACCGGACGCTAAAACAGGAAACAGGGAAAACTAAACTAAATCTATCATTTTTCTTCTAAGCAAAAAAAAACTTAAAACAGAGGTATGTGACTCTTTGATTCATCCATTTCATGGTCATCGAAAGAAATCCGTCAATGGGGTTGATCAAATCCTCATGACAAAACTTTCTCGAATCGCAAAAGAGAACGGAGAATTTTTGAATAGCCACTAGGTCACCTCAATGGGGATATGTATCTCCCCGACAAGAAAATCATACTTCATCTTGACACGAGGAATAGGGCATTCAAAGCTCGCAATAAGAATCGATGAAATTTTTTCGATAGCATCGATGCAATGTACTTGATATCGTTTGTCCGGAAAGTGCACGGTATGCTCATTACTGTTGACATGGAAAGTGGCAATGCCTTTGTTGCAATCTGTAACAGCCCCTACAGTGTTTAAAAAGGGTCTTCCGAGGATGACAGCCATGGCATCATCCTCAGGAATATCCAAGATAACAAAGTCTGTTAAGATAGTGGTATTAGCAACCACAACAGGCACATCCTCGCAAATGCCGACAAGGAAAGCAGTTGATTTGTCGGCCATTTGCAGAGAGATTTCAGTGGGTGTCAACTTATCCAGTTCAAGTCTACGATAAAGAGAGAGAGGCATAACACTAACTCCGGCTCCAAGGTCACATAAGGCAGTTCTTACGTAGTTTCCTTTAATGGAGCAAGGTATAGTGGGGACTCCGGGATCACCAAGTTTCTTAGGAGTTCCACCTTTGAAAGTGTAATTGGCTAGCATGGTGGAGATCTCAAGATCTGGTATCTTCCGTTTATTGGTCACGATATCTTTCATGCACTTAGCATATGGAGACATTTTGAGCATATCAACTAACCGCATCTACAGAAAGACGGGTCTTATCATTTCAATAAAGCGCTCAAAATCCTCATCATCCTTTTTATTGGATGGCTTAGGAGGAAAGGGCATAGGTCTTTGAACCCATGGCTCCCTTTCTTTACCATGCTCCCTAGCAGTGAAGTCATTCTTATCATATCGCTTAGGTTGTGGGTTATCAGGATTAACCGTAGGTTCAATCTCCACATCCTTATCATTGCTAGGTTGAGCATCATTATGAACATCGCTGTCCATATTGTCACCAGGTTCATGTTCATCACCAGATTGTGTTTCTGCATCAGAAGCAGAAATATCATTTGGTTCTTCAGGTGTGACAGTATTTGGTGAACTAACATGCAGGTTTCTATCATCCTTCTTCTTCTCCTTAGGATGACTGGGTGTATCAGCATTAATTCCTTGAGAATCTTGATCAATTCTCTTAGGATGGCCTGCAGGATACAAAGGTTCATGAGTCATTTTGCCTCCTCTAGTAATGACTCTGACATAGTTGTCATTTAATTCATTGAGCAAGTCATTCGGAGCTTTAAGTACTTGTTCTACCTGAGTAGTAATCATAGAGGCATGTTTACTCAGAAGCTTCATATCATTGACATTTCTGTCTACGCAAGCACTTAAATGACTAAGCATACGAGTACTTTGTTCCAAATGTGTGCTAATTAAAACTCTGTTGTTTGGCAACAAATTTGTCGAATTCATCAAAGCATAGGCTAGCAGGTTTATCAAAACGAATATCACTCTCATCAAACCTACATAGAGAATTTACTTCCACTACCTGTATCGGGTTAACGAGACCATGGATCTCTTCGATAGGTGGTAGATTTTTGACATCTTCAGATCTAATGCCTTTCTCTTGCATAGATTTCTTGACTTCTTGCATATCTTCGGGACTGAGGAATAGAATACCTCTTTTCTTCGGAGTTGGCTTAGGAGGTGGTTCGGGAATGGTCCAAGCATTATCGTTGATCAAGATGTTATTTAGTAGGATCTCAGCTTGTTCCACAGTTCGTTCCCTAAAAACACAACCGACACAACTATTTAGGTGGTCTCTAGAACCATCGGTAAGTCCGTTATAGAAGATATCAAGTATCTCGTTCTTCTTAAGAGGGTGATCAGGCAAAGCATTCTATAGCTGGATGAGCCTCCCCCAAGCTTGTGGGAGACTCTCTTCTTTGAGTTGAGCAAAGTTGTATATTTCCTGCAAGGCAGCTTGCTTCTTATGGGCAGGGAAATATTTCTCACAGAAGTAATAGACCATATCCTGGGGACTAGTCACACATCCAGGAGCAAGAGAAGTGAAGCAGGCTTTAGCGTCATCCTTTAGAGAGAAAGGAAACAGCTTAAGGATATATTAGTAGCGGATCTTCTCCTCACTAGCGAAAAGGGTGGCTATATCGTGTAGTTTGGTAAGATTGGCTACAATCGTCTCAGACTCATAACCGTGGAAAGGATCTGATTCGACTAGAGAGATTATCTCAGGATCGACAGAGAATTCATAATCCTTATCGGTGATAAAGATAGGTGAAGTGGCAAACTTCGGGTCGTATTTCATCCTAGCTTTCAGAGATTTTTCCTTCCACTTGAGAAGTAATTTCTCAGCGTCATAGGCATCCTTACACACAAGAAAATCCTTAGCTATCTCTCCCTCCATAACGTAACCCTCGGGTATATCAGGAAATTCATATCTAGGAGAGCTAGATCTAGCAGGAGCAAAAGCAGGTTCTATCTCAATAGTATCGGCAGTTTCAGAAGCATCACGAGCATTGGCAGTAACTCTAGCAATATGAGCATCAAGGAATACCCCTAGTGGCACATCAGGCAAAGTAGTATCTCTAGCAGTATCAAGCATATCATCATCAGGCAAAATAGCATCTCTAGCATCATCAGGCAAAGTGGTATCAGGCATAGCATCTCTAGCAGTATCAGGCATAGCATCTCTAGCAGTATCAGGCATAGTATCTCTAGCAGTATCAGGCATAACATCTCTACCAGTATCAGGGACAGGCGACATATCAAGATTTCTAGCCGGAGGTGATGTAGCAAACTTACTCATAACTGAAGGTGAATCAAGTGCAGAGCTAGATGGCAGTTCCTTACCTCCCCTCGTAGTTGAGGGCGAGACTTTGGTTTTTGGATCTTTCCGATTCTTCATAGTGATCAGCAGATATAAATCCCAAGTGACTCAGAGAATATAGCTATCCTTCCGCGGCAACAGCGTCGGAAAAAGTGCTGCTAGCAGTCCCCGACAACGACACTAGAAAAATTTTGTTGACGTGTTCCTGACTTGATGCCTCCGCGGCAACAAAGCCAGAACTGCTCCCAGTTGCTCAACAATTAGCAATTGTCTTGCAATGGCCCACCAGCGCATGGGTTCGCGACAGTTTTCGAGGGTAGAGTGTTCAACCCAAATTTGTTGGTTCGCCCGACAGGAAGTGAAAGCATACTCTCAAGTATTAGCAGCTGACTGTGTCGGATTCAACCGCACCTGAAAGATTAGTATCTGCAAGCAAAGTATCAGAAGCAAAGTATATGATAGCAACGGTGTCAGAAATGATCTATTGACAAGGCAGACTATTCCTAACTGTCGTATCAATGGCCCCAGAAGTTGACCGTGGACGGGAAATATTCTTTCCCGTCAATGGTGCGAGAAAAAAGTATTGTAGCAGTAGTGTAACGAGTAATAGCAGTGGCAAGGAACATCAGTAGTGACAGCAGTAGCAAGTAGCAACAGTAGCAAGTAACAGCAGCAGAGCAAAGCAAGTAACAGTAGTAGAGCAAAACAAGTAACAGAAGCAGTGGGACAAACTCGTAGGCAATGGGTGGGTGATTCGTTTGGATGACAATCATCATGCAACAGTTATAACACGGAGAGATATGTGGCTAGCTCCCGTTCGTCAATGTGATGTAGGCATGCATTCCGTGTGTAGTCATACGTGCTTAGGGAAAAGAACTTGCATGACATCTATTGTCCATCCCTCCCATGGCAGCGGGGTCCAAAAGGATACTGTGGGATATTAAGGTTCTCCTTTTAATAAAGAACCGGAACAAGGCATTAGCACTTGGTGAACACATGAACTCCTCAAACTATGGTCATCACCGGGAGTGGTTCCGGTTATTGTCACTCCGGGGTTGCCGGGTCATAACACTTAGTAGGTAACTACAACTTGCAAGATCGGATCTAAAACACACATATATTGGTGACAACATAATAATTTCAGACTTGAAATCATGGCACTCGGGCCCTAGTGACAAGCATTAAGCATGGCAAAGTAGTAGCAACATCAATCTCAGAACATAGTGGATACTAGGGATCAATCCCCGTCAAAACTAACTCGATTACATGATAGATCTCATCCTACTCATCACCGCCCAGCGAGCCTATGAATAGATTACTCACGAACGATGAAGAGCTTCATGGAATTGGAGAGGGAAGAAGGTTGATGATGACGATGGCGACGATCTCCTTGATCCGGAGCCCAAAATGGACTCCAGATCTGTCCTCCAGATGAAGAACGGGATGTGGCGGCGCCTCTAGATCGTAAAACGCGATGAAATCTTCTCTCTTGATTTTTTTCTGGACGAAAGTGAATTTATAGAGCTGGAGTTGGGGGCGGTAGAGCCACGTAGGCCCCACAAGCTTGGTTGCCGCGGCCGGGGGGTGGGGCGCGGCAACAGGGCTTGTGGCCCAGTGGCCCATCCCCTCCGGTGGATATTTGCGCGGGTATTTTCATATTTTCCAGAAATATTCTCCGTAAATTTTCAGGACGTTCCGAGAACTTTCATTTCTGCACAAAAACAACACCATGGCAATTCTGCTGAAAACATCGTCAGTCCGGGTTAGTTCCATTCAAATCATGCAAATTAGAGTCCAAAACAAGGGCAAAAGAGTTTGGAAAAGTACATACAATGGAGACGTATCACCCACCCACCCCAGGAGTGAGCCCAAGGCCCTAGGGTGGTGCACAAAGTCCTTAGTGGGCTGGTGGAGTCAATCCAAGAGGGCTATGGCGCCACATGTAAAAATACCAAAGGAAAGAAGAAAAAAAAGGAAAGAGGGAGGTGGGAAGGAAGAGGAGGACTCCTCCTTCCCAAACCGAATTGGAGGAGGAGTCCTCCTCCACCCTTGCGGCCGGTGCACCCTTGGGGCCCTTGTGCCCCAAGGCTAGCCCCTCCCCTCCTCCTATATATATTGGTGGTTTAGGGCTTTTTGAGACACAACTTTGCCACGTGCAACTCTAGCCTATTCCACATAGTTTTACCTCTAGATCGGATTTCTGTGGAGCTCGGGCGAAGCCCTGCAGAAGTAGATCATCACCACCACCGGAGCATCGTCACGCTGCTGGAGAACTCATCTACTTCTCCATCTTGCTTTCTAGATCAAGAAGGCCTAGATCGTCATCGAGCTGTACGTGTGCTGAACGCGGAGGTGTCGTCCGTTGGGCGCTAGATCGGAATCGTTCATGGGACGGATCATGGGACGACGGTGATTTGAATCACGAAGTTGTACCACTACATCAACCGTGTTTCTTAACGCTTCCCGCTGAGCGATCTACAAGGGTACGTAGATCTAATCTCCTCTCGTAGATGGACATCACCATGATAGGTCTTCGTGTGCGTAGGAAATTTTTGTTTCCCATGCAACGTTCCCCAACAGTGGCATCATGAGCTAGGTTCATGCGTAGATGTTATCTCGAGTAGAACACCAAAGGTTTTGTGAACGTTGTTGTTCGATTTGCTGCCCTCCTTAGTCTTTTCTCGATTCGGCGATATTGTTGGATTGAAGCGGCCCGAACCGAAATTACTCGTACGCTTACGAGAGACTGGTTTCATTGACTAACATGCAACCTCGTTGCATAAAGATGACTTGCGAGTGTCGGTTTCTTCAACTTTAGTTGAATTGGTTTTGACCGAGGCGGTCCTTGGAGAGAGGTTAAATAGCAATTTTCACATCTCCGTTGTGGTTTTTGCGTAAGTAAGATGCGATCATACTAGATACCCATAGCAGCCACGTAAAACATGCAACAACAAATTAGAGGACGTCTAACTTGTTTTTGCAGGGTATGCTTGTGATATGATATGGCCAATGACCTGATGTGATATATTGGATGTATGAGATGGTCATGTTTTAATAGTTAATATCGACTTGCACGTCGATGCTACGGCAACCGGCAAGAGCCATAGGGTTGTATTTGAACTAACGTTTGTGTTTGCAGATGCGTTTACTATATTGCTAGGTCGTAGCTTTAGTAGTAATAGCACAGATAGCATGACAACCTCGATGGCGACATGTTGATGGAGATCATGGTGTGGCACCGGTGACAAGAAGATCATGTCGGTGCATTGGTGATGGAGATAAAGAAGCACAAGACGATGGCCATATCATGTCACTTATGAATTGCATGTGATGTTAATCCTTTTATGCACCTTATTTTGCTTAGAACGACGGTAGCATTATAAGGTGATCTCTCACTAAAATTTCAAGATGAAATTGTGTTCTCCCCGACTATGCACCATTGCGACAGTTCGTTGTTTCGAGACACCACGTGATGATCGGGTGTGATAGACTCAGCGTTCACATACAACGGATGCAAAACAGTTGCACACGCGGAACACTCGGGTTAAACTTGACGAGCCTAGCATGTGCGGACATGGCCTCGGAACACATGAGACCGAAAGGTAGAGCATGAATCGTATAGTTGATATGATTAGCATAGAGATGCTTACCACTGAAACTATTCTCAAATCACGTAATGATCGGACTTTAGTTAGTGAATTTGGATCATGTACCACTCAAATGACTAGAGAGATGTACTTTTGGAATTGGAGTTTATCAGTAATTTGATTATTTAAACTCTCATTATCTTAAACATAGTCTAAGTCCACTTTGCAATATTTGTGTTATAGATCAATGGCTCACGCAACAGTCACCCTGAATTTTAATACGTTCCTAGAGAAAGCTAAGTTGAAATATGATGGAAGCAACTTTGTAGACTGGGCTCATAATCTTAAGTTGCTCCTGCAAGCTGGGAAGAAGGATTATGTCCTTAATGATGCGCTAGGAGATGAACCACCCGCTACGGCTGACCAAGATGTTAAGAACGCCTGGTTAACAAGTAAGGAGGACTACTGAGTAGTTCAATGTGCGGTCTTGTATGGCTTAGAGCTGGGACTTCAACGTTGCTTTGAGCCTCATGGAGCATATGAGATGTTCCAGGAGTTGAAGTTTATCTTTCAGAAGAACGCTCGGATCGAGAGCTATGAGACCTCCGATAAATTCTATGCTTGCAAGATGGAGGAGAATTTGTCTGTCAGTGAACATGTGCTCAAAATGTCTGGGTACTCAAACCGTCTAGCTGAGCTGGGTATTGAACTCCCGTAAGAAGTTATCACTGATAGAATTCTTCAATCACTGCCACCTAGCTATAAGAGCTTTGTGTTGAACTATAACATGCAAGGGATGAACAAGTCACCCAGCGAGTTATTCGCGATGCTGAAAGTCGCAGAGTCAGAACTCCGGAAAGAGCATCAAGTGTTGATGGTCAATAAGACCACTAGTTTCAAGAGAAACGGCGAAGGCAAGAAGGGTAACTCCAAGAAGAGCGGCAAGCTTGTTAACAATCCGACAAAGAAACCCAAGGCTGGGCATAAGCCTGAAATAGAGTGTTATTATTGCAAGGGACTTGGTCACTGGAAGCACAACTGCCCCAATTATTTGGCTGATAAGAAGGCGGCCAAGGAAAAATCAGGTATATTCGATATACATGTTATTGATGTGTACTTAACCAACTCTCATAGTACTGCCTGGGTATTCGATACCGGTTCTGTTGCTCATATTTGCAACTCGAAGCAGGAACTGCGGAATAAATGAAGGCTGCCAAAGGATGAAGTGACGATGCGCGTGGGAAATGGTTCCAAGGTTGATGCAATCGCCGTCGGCATAGTTTCACTTCAGTTACCATCAGGGTTAGTTATGAACTTAAATAATTGTTATTTAGTGCATGCGTTAAGCATGAACATTATATCTGGATCTTGTTTATTGCGAGACGGTTACTCGTAGAGAATAATGGTTGTTCTATTTCTATGAGTAATATCTTTTATGGTCATGCACCAATGTGAGAGGATTGTTCATATTGAATCTTGATAGCGATGATACACATATACATAACACTGAAACCAAAAGATGTAGAGTTAACAATGATAGCGCCACGTTTTTGTGGCACTGCCGCTTAGGTCATATTGGTGTAAAGCGCATGAATAAACTCCATTCTGATGGGCTTTTGGAGTCACTTGATTTTGAATCACTTGACACGTGTGAACCATGCCTCATGGGCAAGATGACTAAGACTCCGTTCTTCGGAACAATGGAGCGTGCAAGTGACTTGTTGGAAATCACACATACCAATGTGTGCGGTCCGATGAGTGTGGAGGCGCGTGGCGGATATCGTTATTTTCTAACCTTCACTAACGATTTGAGTAGGTATGGATATATCTACTTGATGAAGCACAAGTCTGGAACGTTTGAGAAGTTCAAGCAATTTTAGAGTGAAGTTGAAAATCATCGTAACAAGAAGATCAAGTTCCTAAGTTCTGATCATGGGGGTGAATATCTGAGTTTCGAGTTTGGTGGTCACTTAAGACAATGAGGAATTGTTTCACAGTTGACACCGCCTGGAACATCACAGCGTAATGGTGTGTCTAAACGTCGTAATCATACTTTGTTAGAAATGGTGCGATATATGATGTCTCATACCGATTTGCCGTTATCGTTTTGGGGTTATGCATTAGAAACAACTGCATTCACTTTAAATAGGGCACCATCAAAATCCGTTGAGACGACACCATACGAGTTGTGGTATGGCAAAAGACCGAAATTGTCGTTTCTTAAAGTTTGGGGATGTGATGCTTATGTCAAAAAGCTTCAGCCTGAAATGTTGGAACCCAAAGCGGAAAAGTGTGTCTTCATAGGTTACCCAAAAGAGACAGTTGGGTACACCTTCTATCTCAAATCCGAGGGCAAAGTGTTTGTTGCTAAGAATGGAGCTTTTCTTGAGAAGGAGTTTCTCTCGAAAGAATTGAGTGGGAGGAAGATAGAACTTGATGAGGTTGTCGAACCTCTAGTCCCTCTAGATGGTGGCGCGGGGCAAGGGGAAACCCCTGTCGTTGCAACGATGTTTGAGGACGAAGTTAATGATGATGATCATGAAACTTCGGATCAAGTTCCTATCGGACCTCGCAGGTCGACAAGATCACGTACTACTCCTAAGTGGTACGGTAATCCTATCTTATCAGTCATGTTGTTAGACAACAATGAACCTGCGAATTATGAAGAAGCAATGGTGGGCCCCGATTCCAATAAATGGGTGGAGGCCATGAAGTCTGAGATAGGATCTATGTATGAAAACAAAGTGTCGACTTTGGAAGTATTACCTGAAGCCCGCAAAGCTATTCAGAACAAATGTATCTTTAAGAAGAAGACGGGCGTAGACGGTAATGTGACCGTTTATAAAGCTCGACTTGTGGCAAAGGGTTTTTCACAAGTTTAAGGAGTTGACTATGATGATACATTCTCACCGGTAGCGATGCTTAAGTCCGTCCAAATCATGTTAGCAATAGTTGCATTTTTCGATTATGAAATCTGGCAGATGGATGTCAAAATGGCGTTCCTAACAGTTTTCTTAAGGAATAGTTGTATATGATGCAACCCGAAGGTTTTGTCGATCCGAAGAATGCTAACAAAGTATGCAAGCTCCAGCAATCCATTTATGGATTGGTGCAAGCATCTCGGAGTTGGAATAAGCGCTTTGATTAGGTGATCAAAGCATTTGGGTTTATACAAGTGGTTGGAGAATCTTGTATTTACAAGGAAGTGAATGGGAGCTCTGTGGCGTTTCTAATATTATATGTGGGTGACATATTGCTGATTGGAAACAATGTGGAGTTTTTGGAGAGCGTAAAGGATCACTTGAATAAAAGTTTCTCTATTAAGGACCTAGGAGAAGCTGCTTACATTCTAGGCATTAAGATCTATAGGGATAGATCGAGACACCTGATAGGACTTTCACAAAGCACATACCTTGATAAAGTTTTGAAGAAGTTCAAAATGGAACAGTCCAAGAAAGGGTTATTGCCGGTGTTACAAGGTATAAAATTGAGTAAGACTCAGTGCCCAGCAACTGTGGAAGATAGAGAACAAATGAGTTCCGTACCCTATGCTTCAGCCACAGGTTCTATCACGTATGCAATGTTGTGCATGATACGTCTTCGTCGTATCTACTTTTCTGAACTCTTTTGCCCTTGTTTTGGACTCTAATTTGCATGATTTGAATGGAACTAACCCGGACTGACGCTGTTTTCAGTAGAATTGTCATGGTGTTGTTTTTGTGTCGAATAAAAGTTCTCGAAATGTCCTGAAAATTTACGGAGATTTTTTTCTGGAATAAAAGAAAAATACCTGCACAAAGATCCACCGGAGGGGGCGTGCCAGTGGGCCACAAGCCCACAGGCCGCGGCCACCCCCCTAGGCCGCGTCGTGCAGGCTTGTGGGGCCCACATGGCACCACCACCCCCAAACTCAGCCCTATATCTTCCGTTTCGCCTGGAAAAAATCAGAGGGAAGGTTTCATCGCGTCTTGCGATACAGAGGCGCCGCCACATCCTGTTCTTCATCTGGAGGGCAAATCTGGAGTCCGTTTCGGGCTCCGGAGAGGGGAAATCGTCGCCATCGTCATCATCAACCTTTCTCCATCGACAATTCCATGATGCTCTTCATCGTTTGTGAGTAATCTCATCGTAGGATTGCTGGACGGTGATGAGTTGGATGAGATCTATCGTGTAATCGAGTTAGTTCTTGACGGGGATTGATCCCTAGTATCCACTATGTTCTAGATTGATGTTGCTACTACTTGGCTATGCTTAATGCTTGTCACTAGGGCCGGAGTGCCATGATTTCAGATCTGAACCTATTATGTTGCCGCCAATATATGTGTGTTTTAGATCCTATCTTGCAAGTTGTAGTCACCTACTATGTGTTATGACCCGGCAACCCCGGAGTGACAATAGCCGGAACCACTCCCGGAGATGACCATAGTATGAGGAGTTCATGTATTCACCGCGTGTTAATGCGTTGGTCCGGTTCTTTATTAAAAGGATAACCTTAATATCCCGTAGTTTCCATTAGGACCCCGCTGCCATCAGAGGGATGGACAATAGATGGCATGCAAGTTCTTTTCCCTAAGCATGTATGCCTACATACGGAATACATGCTTACGTTAGATTGATGAACGGGAGCTACTCACATATCTCTCTGTGTTATAGCTGTTACATGATGAATCACATCCGTCATACTCATCCATCACCGATCCATTGCCTACGAGTCTTTTACTACTGGTCCTTGCTATGTTACTTTATCTTGGCTTGTCCCTTGCTACAAAAGGGATTGGGCCACTTTGCTGCTACTGTTGCTACTGCTGTCACTTTGCTACTACTGTTGCTACTACTCTTACTTTGTTGTTGCTGCTACTGTTGTTCCTTGCTACTCCGATGTTACTCGTTGCAAGATCTTTTCTGACACTGTTGTCGGGGGAGAATAGTTGCTCGTCAACGTACCTTTTTCTGGCGCCATTGATACAACAGTTAGGAATAGTCTGTCGTCAACAGATCGTTTCTAGCACCATTGTTATCATACTACTTTGCTACTGATACTTTGCTTGCAGACACTAATCTTTCAGGTGTGGTTGAATCTGACACACTCAGCTGCTAATACTTGAGAATATTCTTTCGCTTCTCCTTGGCGAACCAACAAATTTGGGTTGAATACTCTACCCTCGAAAACTGCTGCGATCCATACGCTTGTGGGTCATCAGTGCACTAGACCAGATGTCGGCTTGGCCATAAGTATGGCAGGCAGGTTTCAAAGTAATCCAGGAGTGGATCACTGGACGGCGGTCAAAAATATTCTGAAGTACTTGAAAAGGACTAAGGAAATGTTTCTCGTTTATGGAGGTGACGAAGATCTCGTCATAAAGGGTTACGTTGACGCAAGCTTCAACTCTGATCCGGATGACTCTAAGTCTCAAACCGGATACGTATTTATTCTTAATGAAGGTGCGCTAAGCTGGTGCAGTTCCAAGCAGAGCGTCGTAGCACATTCTACATGTGAAGCGGAGTACATGGCTGCCTCAGAGGTAGCTAAGGAGGGTGTCTCGATGAAGCAGTTCATGACGGATCTTGGAGTTATGTCGAGCGCACTAAATCCAATAAATCTATTCTGTGAAAAACTGGTGCCATTGCTTTAGCAAAGGAACGAAGGTTTCACAAGAAGACCAGACATATCAAACGACGCTTCAACCTCATCCGCGACTACGTCGAAGGAGAGGACATAAATATTTGCAAAGTGCAAACGGATCTGAATGTAGCAGACCCGCTGACTAAACCTCTTCCATGGGCAAAACATGATCAACACCAGAACTATATGGGTGTTAGATTTATTACAATATCAATCGCATGGCGATGTGAGGACTAGATTATTGACTCTACTGCAAGTGGGAGACTGTTGGAAATATGCCCTAGAGGCAATGATAAATTAGTTATTATTATATTTCCTCTAGTTAGCTAGCCAGTTGATCAATGCTAGTCAAGGTTTTCTGATTATATGCAAGTGTTGTCACTTGATAACTGGATCACATCGTTAGGAGAATCATATGATGGACTAGACCCAAACTATGAACGTAGCATATTGATCGTGTCATTTTATTGCTAATGTTTTTTGCATGTCAAGTATTTATTCCTATGACCATGAGATCATATAACCCACTAGCACCGGAGGAATACCTTGTGTATATCAAACATCGCAACGTAACTGGATGACTATAAAGGTGCTCTACACGTATCTCCGAAGGTGTTCGTTGAGTTAGTATGGATCAAGACTGCGATTTGTCACTCCGTGTGATGGAGACGTATCTCGGGGCCCACTCGGTAATACAACATCACACACAAGCCTTGCAAGCAATGTGACTAAGTGTAAGTCACGGGATCTTGTATTACGGAACGAGTAAAGAGACTTGTCGGTAACAAGATTGAAATAGGTATGCGGATACCGACGATCGAATCTCGGGCAAGTAACATACCGAAGGACAAAGGGAATGACATACAGGAATATATGAATCCTTGGCACTGAGGGTCAACCAATAAGATCTTCGCAGAATATGTAGGATCCAATATGGGCATCCAGGTCCCGCTATTGGATATTGACCGGAGAGTGTCTCGGCTCATATCTACATAGTTCTCGAACCCGCAGGGTCTGCACACTTAAGGTTCGATGATGTTTTAGTATAGTTGAGTTATATGTGTGGTTACTGAATGTTGTTCGGAGTCCTGGAAGAGATCACGGACTTCAGAGGGTTTCCGGAATGGTCCGGAAACGAAGATTGATATATAGGATGGTTTCATTTGGTCACCAGAAAGTTTCGGGCATTACCGACAGTGTACTGGGAGTGACGAATGGGTTCCGGGTGTTTACTGGGAGGGTCCCACCCACCCGGGAGTGAACCCAAGGCCCTAGGGTGGTGCATCAAGTCCTTAGTGGGCTGGTGGAGTCAACCCAAGAGGGCTATGGCGCCACATGTAAAAATACCAAAGGAAAGAAGAAGAAAAAAGGAAAGAGGGAGGTGGGAAGGAAGAGGAGGACTCCTCCTTCCCAAACCGAATTGGAGGAGGAATCCTCCTCCACCCTTGCGGCCGGCGCACCCTTGGGGCCCTTGTGCCCCAAGGCTAGCCCCTCCCCTCCTCCTATATATATTGGTGGTCTAGGGCTTTTTGAGACACAACTTTACCACGTGCAACTCTAGCCTATTCCACATAGTTTTACCTCTAGATCGGATTTCTACAGAGCTCGCGCGGAGCCCTGTAGAAGTAGATCATCACCACCACGGGAGCGCCGTCACGCTGCCGGAAAACTCATCTACTTCTCCGTCTTGCTTGCTGGATCAAGAAGGCCGAGATCGTCATCGAGCTGTACGTGTGCTGGACGCGGAGGTGTCGTCCGTTCGGTGCTAGATCGGAACCGTTTGTGGGACGTATCGTGGGACGACGGTGACTTGAATCACGAAGCTGTACCACTACATCAACCGCGTTTCTTAACGCTTCCCGCTGAGTGATCACGAAAGCTTCCCTCTTCCCAGAGAACTCATCTTCCCATATCGTGGGACGACGGTGATTTGAATCACGTATATCTAATCTCCTCTCGTAGATGGACTTCACCATGATAGGTCTTTGTGTGCGTAGGAATTTTTTTGTTTCCCATGCAACGTTCCCCAACAGGAGGTACCAAAGTCCTGGATCACTCGACAGCGGTCAAGAATATCCTTTAGTACCTGAAAAGGAATAAAGATATGTTTATCGTTTATGGAGGTGTCGAAGAGCTCGCCGTAAAGGGTTACGTCGATGCTAGCTTCGACACAGATCCGGATAACTCCAAGTCACAAACCATATACCTGTACATTTTGAATGGTGGGGTAGTCAGCTGGTGCAGTTGCAAGCAAAGCGTCGTGACGGCATCTACATGTGAAGCGGAGTACATAGCTGCTTCGGAAGCAACACAGGAAGGAGTCTGGATGAAGGAGTTCATCACCGACCTAGGAGTAATTCCCAGTGCGTCGGGCCCGATGACTCTATTTTGTGAAAACACTAGATCTATTGCCATTGTCAAGGATCCCGGGTTTCACAAGAAGACCAAGCACATCAACCACCGCTTCGACTCCATTCGACGATACATCCAAGATGGAGATATAGATATTTGTAAAGTACATACGGATCTGAATGTCGTAGATCCATTGACTAAGCCTCTTCCACGAGTGAAACATGATCAACACCAGAACTCTATGGATGTTGATTCGTCACAACGTAACTAGATTATTGACACTAGTGCAAGTGAGAAATTGTTGGAAATATGCACTAGAGGCAATAATAAAGTGGTTATTATTATATTTCCTTGTTCATGATAATTGTATATTATTCATGCTATAATTGTATTGACCAGAAACCGTAATACATGTGTGAATACATAGACCACAACATGTCCCTAGTGAGCATCTAGTTGACTAGCTCGTTGATCAATAGATGGTCCTGGTTTCCTGATCATGGAAATTGGATGTCATTGATAACGGGATCATATCATTAGGACAATGATGTGATGGACAAGACCCAATCCTAAGCATAGCACAAGATCGTGTAGTTCGTCTGCTGGAGATTTTATAATTTCAAGTATCATTTCCTTAGACCATGAGATTGTGCAACTCATGGATACCGTAGGAGTCCTTTGGGTGTATCAAACGTCACAACATAACTGGGTGATTATAAAGGTGCACTACAGGTATTTCGGAAAGTGCCTGTTGGGTTGGTACGAATCGAGACTCGGATTTGTCGCTCCGTGTGACGGAGAGGTATCTCTGGGCCCACTCGGTAATTCATCATCATAATGAGCTCAATGTGACTAAGGAGTTAGCCACGAGATGATGTGTTACGAAACAAGTAAAGAGACTTTCCGGTAACGAGAATAAACAAGGTATAGGGATACTGACGACCGGATCTTGAGCAAGTATCATACCGGTAGACAAAGGGAATTGCATACGGGATTGAGTGAATCATCGACATCCTGGTTCATCCGATGAGATCATCATGGAACGTGTGGGAGCCAACATGGGTATCCAGATCCCGCTGTTGGTTCTTGGCTGGAGAGATGTCTCGGTCATGTATGCATGGTTCCCGAACCCGTAGGGTCTACACACTTAAGGTTCGGTGATGCTAGAGTTTTTATGGGAATTGTATATGTGGTTACCGAAGGTTGTTCGGAGTCTCGGATGAGATCCTGGACATTACAAGGAGTTCCGAAATGGTTCGGAGGTACACATTTATATATGGGAAGTCCATTTTCGGCCATCGGAGAAGTTTTCGGATTTATCGATATTGTACCGGGACCACCAAAATGGTACGGGGATCCACCTGGAGGGTCCACCTGTCCCGGAGGGCTACATGGGCTGAAAGGGGAAGGGAACCATCCCTTGGTGGGCTGGTGCGAGGCAAGGAGGAGGCCCAAGGTGCATGGGGGGCCAAACCCTAGGCGTGGGGGTTGCCTTGGGTGGCAAGCCACCCCCTAGGGCGTCGCCCCCTCCTCCATCTAGGGTTGTCGCACCACCTAGGGTGGTTGCACCCCCTCTCCCTCCCTCCTATATATAGTGGAGGTATTGGGAGGGTTGCACACACACGTCTCTCTCTCCCTCCGCGCAGCCCTACCTCTTCACCTATCCTCCTCCGTGGTGCTTGGCGGAGCCCTGTCGGAAAGCCACAAACTCTATCGCCACCACGTCCTCATGCTTCCGGACTTCGCCCTCAACTTCTCCTCCCTCCTTGCTGGAATAAGGAGGAGACGTCCCCGGGCTGTAGGTGTGTTGAACACGGAGACACCAAACGTTCGGTGTTTGGATCGGATCGCCGCGAGTACGACTCCATCAACCGCGTTCATAGTAACGCTAACGCTTTGCGATCTTCAATGGTATGAAGATGATCTTCCTGACTCGTTGCTGGTTTCTCCTAGATGATCTTGGTGTGGCATAGGAATTTTTTTTGAATTATTACTACGATCCCCTACAGTGGTATCTGAATTAGGTTCTATGTGTAGATTCTATGCACGAGTAGAACACAATATTTGTGGGCGATGATTTGGTCATTTTGCTTACCGTTACTAGTCTTATCTTGATTCCACGAAATCGTGGGATGAAGCGGCCCGAACCAACTTTAAACTTACTCTTACGTCAGACTGGTTCCACTGCCCGACATGCACTTGTTGCATAAGGTGGCTAGCGGGTGTCTGTCTCTCCCACTTCAGTCGGATCGGATTCGATGAAGAGGGTCCTTATGAAGGGTAAATAGCAATTGGCATATCACCGTTGTGGCTGTGACGTAGGTAAGAAATGTTATTGCGAGAAACCCATAGCACCCACATAAAACTTGCAACAACAATTAGAGGACGTCTAACTTGTTTTTGCAGGGTATTCTATGTGATGTGATATGGCCAAAAGGATGTGATGATATATATGTGATGTATGAGATTGATCATGTTCTTGTAATAGGATTCACGACTTGCATGTCGATGAGTACGACAACCAGCAAGAGCTATAGGAGTTGTATTAATTTATTGTATGAGATGCAATGCCATGTGATTACTTTACTTTATTGCTAACCGTTAGCCATAGTAGTAGAAGTAATAGTTGGTGACACAACTTCATGAAGACATGATGATGGAGATCTGGAGATCATGGTGACAATGATGATCATGTCGCGCCCCAAAGATGGAGATCAAAGGCGCAAGATGATAATGGCCATATCATGTCACTATAGGATTTGCATGTGATGTTTATCATGTTTCTATATCCTATTTGCTTAGAACGACGGTAGTAAATAAGATGATCCCTCACTAAAATATCAAGAAATGTGTTCCCCCTAAGTGTGCACCGTTGCGAAGGATCGTTGTTTCGAAGCAGCACGTGATGATCGAGTGTGATAGATTCTAACGTTCGCATACAACGGGTGTAAGCCAGATTTACACACGCGAAACACTTAGGTTGACTTGACGAGCCTAGCATGTACAGACATGGCCTCGTAACACGAGAGACCAAAAGGTCGAACATGAGTCATATGGAGATACGATCAACATGGAGATGTTCACCATTGATGACTAGTCTGTCTCACATGATGATCGGACATGGCCTAGTCGATGTGGATCATGTAACACTTGGATGACTAGAGGGATGTCTATTTGAGTGGGAGTTCATTAAATAATTTGATTAGATGAACTTAAATATCATGAACTCAGTCTAAAATTGTCTTTACAATCTATATTGTAGATCTAATGGCCAACGCACATGTCCCAACGTTCCTAGAGAAAACCAAGTTGAAATACGATGGAAGAAACTATGCGGATTGGGTCCGTAACTTGAGGCTCATCCTCATAGCTTCCAAGAAAATGTATGTCCTTGATGCACCTCTAGGTGAAGCTGTTTTCCCGACGGCTCAAGACGTTATGAACGCCTGGCAGTCGCGTAGTGATGATTACTCCCTGGTTCAGTGCGGCATGCTTTATAGTTTAGAACCGGGGATTCAAAAGCGTTTTGAGCAACATGGAGCATATGAGATGTTCCAAGAGCTGAAGCTGGTTTTCCAAGCTCATGCCCGGGTCGAGAGATATGAAGTCTCCGACAAGTTTTTTAGTTGTAAGATGGAGGAGAATGGGTCTGTCAGCGAGCACATACTCAGAATGTCTGGGTTGCACACCCGCTTGTCTCATCTAGGAGTTAACCTTCTGGATGACTCGGTCATTGACAGAATCCTCTAGTCGCTTCCACCTAGCTAGAAGAGCTTTGTGATGAACTACAACATGCAAGGGATGGAGAAGACCATTCCCGAGTTGTATTCAATCCTGAAATCAGCGGAGGTGGAAATCAATAAAGAACATCAAGTGTTGATGGTGAATAAGACCACCAGTTTTAATAAAGGCAAGGGTAAAAAGAACTTCAAGAAGGACGGCAAAATAGTTGCCATGCTTGGTAAACCATTTGCCGGGAAGAAGCCAAAGAATGGACCCAAGCCTGAGACTGAGTGCTATTACTGCAAGGGAAACGGCCACTGGAAGCGGAACTGCCCCAAGTACTTAGCAGATAAGAAGGCCGGCAACCTCAAAGGTATATGTGATATACATGTTATTGATGTGTACCTTACCAACGCTTGTAGTAGCTCCTAGGTATTTGATACCGGTGTAGTTGCTTGATACGTCTCAAACGTATCTATAATTTTTGATGGTTTCATGTTGTTATCTTGTCAACTTTGGATGTTTTATATACCTTTTATATCTTTTTGGGGACTATCTTATTAATTCAGTGCCAAGTGCCAGTTCCTGTTTTTTCTGTGTTTTTGACTCTTTTCAGATCTGATTTTGGAACGGAGCCCAAACGGAATAAAATCCCCGAAATAATTTTTTCCAGAACAGAAGAAGATTGGGGGACTTGAGGGCCAAGGCAGGAGGCCCACAGGGAGCCCACAAGCCCTGTGGCCGCGGCCAAGGGGGCGCGGCCACCAGGCTTGTGAACTCCCTGGAGCTCCCCTGCCCTAGCTCTTTGGCCTATATATTCCCTAAAATCCCATAAAAAATCAGGGTGTCCGAGAAACCACTTTTCCGCCGCCGCAAGCTTCTGTTTCCGCGGGATCTCATCTGGAGACCCTTCCCGGTGCCCTGCCGGAGGGCACTTTGGAGCTGGAGGGCTTCTACATCAACATCATTGCCTCTCCAATGACTCGTGAGTAGTCCACATCAGACCTACGGGTCCGTAGTTAGTAACTAGATGGCTTCTTCTCTCTCTTGGATCTTCAATACAAAGTTCTCCATGATCTTCATGGAGATCTATCCGATGTAATCCTCTTTGGCGGTGTGTTTGTCGAGATCCGATGAATTGTGGATTTGTGATCAGATTATCTATGAATTATATTTGAGTCTTTTCTGATTTCTTATATGCATGATTTGATATCCTTGTAAGTCTCTCTGAGTCTTGGGTTTTGTTTGGCCAACTAGATCTATGATTCTTGCAATGGGGGAAGTTCTTGATTTTGGCTTCATACTGTGCGGTGACCTTTCCCAGTGACATAAGGGGCAGCAAGGCACGCATCATGTTGTTTCCATCAAGGGTAACAAGATGGGCTTTCATCATAGATTTGAGATTATTGTCCATCTACATCATGTCATCTTGCTTAAGGCGTTACTCTGTTCTTATGAACTCAATAAACTAGATGCATGCTGGATAGCGGTCGACGTGTGGAGTAATAGTAGTAGATGTAGAAAGTATCGGTCTACTTGTTTTGGGACGTGATGCCTATATGTATGATCATTGCCATAAATAACGTCATGACTTTGCGCGGTTCTATCAATTGCTCGATAGTAATTCGTTCACCCACCGTCTACTTGCTTTCATGAGAGAAGCCACTAGTGAACACTACGGCCCCCGGGTCTATTCGCAATTATCATATCCGCTTTGACTTTTACTTTGCCTTGTTTACTTTTTGCTTTCAGTTCTCACTTTGCAAACAATCTACAAGGGATTGACAACCCCTTCATAGCGTTGGGTGCAAGCTCTTTGTGTTTGTGCACGTACTTGTGACTTGGCGCGGTCCTCCTACTGTATTGATACCTTGGTTCTCAAACTGAGGGAAATACTTACCATCGCTGTGCTACATCACCCTTTCCTCTTCAAGGGAACACCAACGCAAGGCTCCAAGGCCGTGAGGGAATCCTTTGCATATTTGTCAAGGAAATCCCTATAGGCATAGCCAGCAGCAGACGGATTTCTAGCACCGTTGCCGGGGAGGATCGCTTGCCGAGGAGTATCAAGACAAGAATAATATCCCGTCAACACGCCAATTTCTGGCGCCGTTGCCGGAGAGATCAAGTCAAGATCTATCCAAGTAAGTGTCACAAACTCATCTCTTGCATTTACCTTTTTTGCCAGTTGCCTCTCGTTTTCCTCTCCCTCACTTCACCAATTTGCCTTTTTTGTTTGCCTTTTTTCGTTTGCCTTTTTCGTTCTCCCTTTTCTTTCACTTGCTTTCTGTTCACTTGTGTGCTATGTGCCTTCAATATGCTTGCATCTTCGCTTGCTGAAAATCTAGTGATATGTATCCTCATCCACTTGTTAATCTCTTTAATACATCCAATTATGTTGATCCAATTGCTAGTGAGTTGAGTGCACTTGACTTTCTCTATGGAGTTTTGCTTGAGATGCATGAATCTGAAAATCGTGATGAAGAAATTTATGAAGTGATTCACGAGGGCTCCTTGAATGAAAAGCATGATTGCAATGGTTTCACTGTAAATTCTATTAGTGACAATCATGCTAAAAATATGCAAAACCCTAAGCTTGGGGATGCTAGTTTTGCTATGTCCACTACTAGTTGCAATGATCGTGATTGGGGTGATGATTTTTCTTATGATCTTGAAAATTTGTCTAAGGCTCATGATGAATATGATGTTTGCAATAAGATTGAAAGTGGGTTTGGAGAAGTCATGACTTTAGTTGATGATAATCCCACTATTTTTGAAGAGCGTCAACTTTGCATGCATGTGGATCATGAAAATAATATCCTTTGTGATAGCTATATTGTCGAATTTGATTATGATCCCACATGTAATTGCTATGAGAGAGGAAAATATTGTGGTAGAAACATTCATGTTACCAAATTACCTCTCGTTTTGTTGAGATTGCTATTGTCTCTTTCTTCTTCCTTGCATTTGGTAACTATTGGTTGTCTTGCCAATTTGTTTTCCTATAAAATGCCTATGCATAGGAAGTATGTTAGAATTAGATGTGATTTTCATGTGCTTTATGATGCTCTCGTTGTGCTTCAATTCTTGTCTTTTGTGTGAGCATCATTGATTTATCAAGGCCTAGCTAAGGGCGTTAAACAATAGCGCTTGTCGGGAGGCAACCCAATGAATCTATCATTTTTCTTTCTGTTTTGTGTTTTCCACACTTTCATAATTCTGTTATGATTGTGTTTTTTGTGTTTATTTTGCGTTTGTGCCAAGTAAAACCGTTATGATTAGTCTTGGGGATGATCGTTTGATCATGCTGGAAAAGACAGAAACTTTCTGCTCACGAAAAGAATATCCATTTTTTTCTGCGAGAGATTTTGAGTTGATTTTTTTTGCTGCCAATTGATACGTAAATTCTTCAGACTGTCGTAATGTTTCAGAATTTTTGAAGTACCAGAAGTATGCGAAGTATACAAATTGCTACAGACTGGTCTGCTGTTAACAGATTCTGTTTTTGATGAGTTGGTTGCTTATTTTGATGAAACTATGGATAGTATCGGGGGGTATTAGCCATGGAAGATTGAAAATACAGTAACCCAACATCAACACAAGTAGAATTTAAGTTTGCTACAGTACCTAAGGAAGTGGTGATTTGCTTTCTTATACTAATGATATCACGAGTTTCTATTTAAGTTTCATGTTGTGAAGTTTTCAAGTTTTGGGTGAAGTTCTTATGGACAAAGAGATAAAGAGTGGCAAGATCTCAAGCTTGGGGATGCCCAAGGCACCCCAAGTTGATTCAAGGATACCGAAAAAGCCTAAGCTTGGGGATGCCCCGGGAAGGCATCCCCTCTTTCGTCTTCAATCCATCAGTAACGTTACTTGGGGTTATATTTTTATTCACCACATGTTATGTGTTTTGCTTGGAGCGTCTTGTATCGTAGGAGTATTTTATTTTTGTTGTGTCACAATCTTCCTTGCTGCACACCTAGAGAGAGAGACATGCACTCACCGTGATTTTGTTGAGCTTCACTTATATCCTTTGGTTAGGCAATTCAGCTCACATGTGTCTTTTGAGCTAGTTGATTTTGCTCTTTGTGCTTAACTTCTATCTTTTAGAGCACGGCAGTGCGTGGCGTGGTAGTTGATCTATGCTATGAAAGTAGTCTCAAAAGGGGTAGTTATCCAAAGGGATATGAAAACTTCCACCTTCATGTGCATTGAGTAGTTAGAGAAGTTTGATTCATCTCAATAAGTTTTGAGTTGTGGTTGTGGTAATATTGAAGTTATACTAGTAAGGTGTTGTGGATCTAGAAATACTTGTGTTGAAGTTAGTGATTCCCGTAGCATGCACGTATGGTGAACCGCTATGTGGTGAAGTTTGAGCATGATTAGTTTATTGATTGTCAACCTTTGTGTAGCGGTCGGGATCGCGCCATGGTTTATACCTACCAACCCTTCCCCTAGGAGTATGCTTGAATGCTTTGTTTCGATTACTACTAAAAAATTTGCAAAAAGTATATGAGTTCTTCATCACTAATGTTGAGTCCATGGTTTAGATGCACTTTCACCTTCCACCATCACTATCTTCTTTAGTGTCGTGCAACTTTCGCCGGTGCATAAAACCACCATTAGCCTCCCTCAAAACAGCCACCATACCAACCTACTATGGCTTTTTCAAAGCCATTCCGAGATATATTGCCATGCAACTACCACCATGACATGTGCCACAGCTTCTACATTGCCATTGCATGATCATAAGATAGCTCGCATGATGTTTCCATTGATGTCTATGCCATGCTAGATCATTGTCACGGTACACTACCGAAGGCATTCCATATAGAGCCATCATTGCTCTAAATTTTGAGTTGTAAGTGTGATGATCATCATTGATGGAGCATTGTCCCATGTGAGGAAATAAAAGAGGCCAGCGAAGCCCATTTACAAAAGAGGCCAAAGATGCCCACAAAAAAAGAGAGGCCAAAGATCCCACCAAAAAAATGAGAGAAAAAGAGAGAAGGGACAATGCTACTATATTTCCACACTTGTGCTTATTAAGCACCATGATCTTCATGATTGAGAGTCTCTCGTTTTGTCACCACCATATAGCTAGTGAGAAATTTTCATTATATAACTTGGCTTGTATATTCCAATGATGGGCTTCCTAAAAATTGCCTTAGGTCTTCATGAGCAAGCAAGTTGGATGCACACCCACCAGTTTTCTTTAAGAGCTTTCACATACTCTTAGCTCTAGTGCATCATTTGTATGGCAATCCCTACTCATTCACATTGATATCTATTGATGAGCATCTCCATAGTTCATTGATATGCCTAGTCAATGTGACCATCTTCTCTTTGTTTGCCTTGCAACCTCCACCACACTCCATTCCACTTATAGTGCTAAAACCATGGCTCACGCTCATGTATTGCGTGAGAGTTGAAAAGGTTTGAGAAATTAAAGGTGTGAAAACAATTACTGGGCCAATACCGAGGTTGTGCATGATTTCAATTCGTTGTGCAAGGATGATAGAGCATAGCCAGACTATATGATTTTGTAGGGATAACTTTCTTTTGGCCTTGTTATTTTGGAAGTTCATGATTGCCTTGCTAGTTTGCTTGAAGTATTATTGTCTCCACGTCAATAGCAAACTATTGTTTTGAATCTAACGGATCTGAACCTTCATGTCACATAAGAGGAGTTACAAAGGACATCTATGCTAGGTAGCATGAAAGCTTCAAAAATTCATTCTTTATCACTTCCCTACTCGAGGACGAGCAGGAGTTAAGCTTGGGGATGCTTGATACGTCTCAAACGTATCTATAATTTTTCATGGTTTCATGTTGTTATCTTGTGAACTTTGGATGTTTTATATACCTTTTATATATTTTTTGGGACTAACTTATTAATTCAGTGCCAAGTGCCAGTTCCTGTTTTTTCTGTGTTTTCGACTCTTTTCAGATCTGATTTTGGAACGGAGTCCAAACGGAATAAAATCCCCGAAATAAATTTTTCCAGAACAGAAGAAGATCGGGGGACTTGAGGGCCAAGGCAGGAGGCCCACAGGGAGCCCACAAGCCCTGTGGCCGTGGCCAGGGGGTCGCGGCCACCAGGCTTGTGGCCTCCCTGGAGCTCCCCTGCCCTAGCTCTTTGGCCTATATATTCCCTAAAATCCCATAAAAAATCAGAGCGTCCACGAAACCACTTTTCCGCCGCCGCAAGCTTCCGTTTCAGCGAGATCTCATCTGGAGACCCTTCCCGGTGCCCTGTCGGAGGGGACTTTGGAGCTGGAGGGCTTCTATATCAACATCATTGCCTCTCCAATGACTCGTGAGTAGTCCACTTCAGACCTACGGGTCCGTAGTTAGTGGCTAGATGGCTTCTTCTCTCTCTTGGATCTTCAATTCGAAGTTCTCCATGATCTTCATGGAGATCTATCCGATGTAATCCTCTTTGGCGGTGTGTTTGTCGAGATCCGATGAATTGTGGATTTGTGATCAGATTATCTATGAATTATATTTGAGTCTTTGTTGATTTCTTATATGCATGATTTGATATCCTTATAAGTCTCTCCGAGTCTTGGGTTTTGTTTGGCCAACTAGATCTATGATTCTTGCAATGGGAGAAGTGCTTGGTTTTGGGTTCAAACCGTGCGATGACCTTTCCCAGTGACAGAAGTGGCAGCAAGGCACGCATCATGTTGTTGCCATCAAGGGTAACAAGATGGGCTTTCATCATAGATTTGAGATTGTCCATCTACATCTTGTCATCTTGCTTAAGGCGTTACTCTGTTCTTATGAACTCAATACACTAGATGCATGCTGGATAGCGGTCGACGTGTGGAGTAATAGTAGTAGATGTAGAAAGTATCGGTCTACTTGTTTTGGGATGTGATGCCTATATGTATAATCATTGCCATAGATAACGTCATGACTTTGCGCGGTTCTATCAATTGCTCGACAGTAATTCATTCACCCACCGTCTACTTGCTTTCATGAGAGAAGCCACTAGTGAACACTACAGCCCCCGGGTCTATTCACAATTATCATCTCCGCTTTGACTTTTACTTTGCCTTGTTTACTTTTTGCTTTCAGTTCTCACTTTGCAAACAATCTATAAGGGATTGACAACCCCTTCATAGCGTTGGGTGCAAGCTCTTTGTGTTTGTGTAGGTACTTGTGACTTGGCGCGATCCTCCTACTCGATTGATACCTTGGTTCTCAAACTGAGCGAATACTTACCGCCGCTGTGCTACATCACCCTTTCCTCTTCAAGGGAACACCAACGCAAGGCTCCAAGGCCGTGGGGGAATCCTTTGCATATTTTCCAAGGAAATCCCTATAGGCGTAGGCAACAGCATTGCTCACATTTGTTACTCAAAACAGGAGTTGCGGAATAAGCGGAGGCTGGCAAAGGATGAGGTGACGATGCGCGTCGGGAATGGTTCCAAGGTCGATGTGATCGTCGTCGGTACGCTACCTCTACATCTACCTTTGGGATTAGTTTTAAACCTTAATTATTGTCATTTAGTACCATCTTTGAGCATGAACATTGTATCGGGATCTCGTTTGATGCGAGATGGCTACTCATTTAAATCTGAGAATAATGGTTGTTCTATTTATATGAGAGATATGTTTTATGGGCATGCCCCGCTGGTCAATGGTTTATTCTTAATGAATCTCGAACGTGATGGTACACATATTCATATTGTGAGTACCAAAAGATGTAAGGTTGATAATGATAGTCCCACATACTTGTGGCACTCCCGCCTTGGTCATATCGGTGTAAAGCGCATGAAGAAACTCCATACAGATGGACTATTGGAGTCTCTTGATTTTGAATCATTTGACACATGCGAACCGTGCCTCATGGGCAAGATGACCAAGACCCCGTTATCCGAAACAATGGAGCGAGCAACCAACTTGTTGGAAATAATACATACCGATGTATGCGGTCCAATGAGCGTTGAGGCTCGCGGTGGCTATCTTTATGTTCTCACCCTCACTGATGACTTAAGCAGATATGGGTATGTCTACTTAATGAAACACAAGTCTGAAACCTTTGAAAGGTTCAAGGAATTTCAGAGTGAGGTGGAGAATCAACGTGACAAGAAAATAAAGTTCTTGCGATCTGATCGTGGAGGAGAATATTTGAGTCGCGAGTTTGGCACGCACTTAAGAAAATGTGGAATTGTTTCACAACTCACGTCGCCTGGCACACCTCAGTGTAATGGTGTGTCTGAACGTCGTAATCGCACTCTATTGGATGTGGTGCGGTGTATGATGTCTCTTACTGATCTACTGCTATCATTTTGAAGATATGCATTGGAGACTACCGCATTCACTTTAAATAGGGCACCGTCTAAATCCGTTGAGATGACATTGTATGAATTATGGTTTGGCAAGAAACCTAAGATGTAGTTTCTAAAAGTTTGGGGATGCGATGCTTATGTCAAGAAACTTCAACCTGAAAAGCTCGAACCCAAATCGGAAAAGTGCGTCTTCATAGGATACCCTAAGGAAACTATTGGGTATACCTTCTATCTTAGATCCGAGGGCAAGATCTTTGTTGCCAAGAATGGATCCTTTCTGGAGAAAGAGTTTCTCTCGAAAGAAGTGAGTTTGAGGAAAGTAGAACTTGATGAGGTAGTCGTACCTCCTCTCGAACCAGAGATTAGCGCAGCACAGGAAAATGTTTCTAGGGTGCTTGCACTAGCTAGAGAGGAAGTTAATGATGATGATCATGAAACTTCGGATCAAGTTGCTACTGAACTTCGTAGGTCCACAAGGACATGTTCCGCACCATAGTGGTACGACAACCCTGTCATGGAAATCACGTTGTTGGACAACAGTGAACCTTGGAACTATGAAGAAGCGATGGCGGGCCTGGATTCCAACAAATGGCTTGAAGCCATTAAATCCGAGATAGGATCCATGTATGAGAACAAAGTATGGACTTTGGTGGACTTGCCCGATGATCGGCGAGCCATGGAAAATTAATGGGTCTTTAAGAAGAAGACTGGCGCGTATGGTAATGTGACCATCTATAAGGCTCAACTTGTCGCTAAGGGTTATCGACAAGTTCAAGGAATTGACTACGATGAGACTTTCTCACACGTAGCGATGCTGAAGTCCATCCGAATCATGCTAGCAGTTGCCGCATTTTATGATTATGAGATCTGGCAAATGGACGTCAAAACGACATTCCTTAACGGCTTTCTTAAGGAAGAATTGTATAGGATACAACCAGAAGGTTTTGTCGATCCTCACAATGCTGACAAGGTATGCACGCTCCAGCGCTCCATCCATGGGCTGGTGCAATCATCTCGGAGTTGGAACATTTGCTTTGATAAGGTGATCAAAGCGTTTAGATTTGTACATACTTATGGAGAAGCTTGTATTTACAAGAAAGTGAGTGGGAGCTCTGTAGCATTTCTCATATTATATGTAGATGACATATTGTTGATCTGAAATGATATAGAACTTTTGGAAAGCATAAAGGCCTATTTGAATAAGTGTTTTTCAATGAAGGACCTTGGAGAAGCTGCTTGCATATTAGGCATCAAGATCTATAGAGATAGATCGGGATGCCTCATTGGTCTTTCACAAAGCACATACCTTGACAAGATATTGAAGAAGTTCAATATGGATAAGTCCAAGAAGGGGTTCTTGCCTATATTGCAAGGTGTGCGGTTGAGCACATCTCAACGATCGACCACGGCAGAAGATGGAGAAAAGATGAGTACCATCCCCTATGATTCAGCCATAGGCTATATTATGTATGCCATGTTGTGTACCAGACCTGATGTGAGCCTTGCCCTAAGTTTGGTAGGGAGGTACCAAAGTGATCCAAGAGTGGATCACTGGACAGCAGTCAAGAATATCTCTAAATACATGTAAAGGACTAAAGATATGTTTTTCGTTTATGGAGCTGCCAGAGAACTCGTTGTAAAGGGTTAAGTCGATGCTAGCTTCAACACAGATCCGGATGACTCGAAGTCACAAACCGGATACGTGTACATTTTGAATGGTGGGGCAGTTAGCTGGTGCAGCTGCAAGCAAAGCGTCGTGGCGGCATCTACATGTGAAGGGGAGTACATAGTTGCTTCGGAAGCAGAACAGGAAGGAGTCTGGATGAAGGAGTTCATCACCGACCTAGGAGTAGTTCCCAGTGCGTCGGGCCCGATGACTCTTTTTTGTGACAACACTGGAGCTATTGCATTGCCAAGGAGCTCACGTTTCCCAAGAAGACCAAGCACATCAACCGCCGCTTCAACTCCATTCGTGGATACATCCAGGATGGAGATATAGATATTTGTAAAGTACATACGGATCTGAATGTCGCAGATCCGTTGACTACGCCTCTTCCACGAGCGAAACATGATCAACACCAGAACTCTATGGGTGTTCGATTCATCACAATGTAACTAGATTATTGACTCTAGTGCAAGTGGGAGACTGTTGGAAATATGCCCTAGAGGCAATGATAAAGTGATTATTATTATATTTCCTTGTTCATGATAATTGTCTATTATTCATGGTATAATTGTATTGACCGGAAACCGTAATACATGTGTAAATACATAGACCGCAACATGTCCCTAGTGAGCCTCTAGTTGACTAACTCGTTGATCAATAGATGGTCATGGTTTCCTGATCATGGACATTGGATGTCATTGATAATGGGATCGTATCATTAGGAGAATGATGCGATGGACAAGACCCAATCCTAAGCATAGCACAAGATCGTGTAGTTCGTCTGCCAAAGCTTTTATAATGTTAAGTATCATTTCCTTAGACCATGAGATTGTGCAACTACCGGATACCGTAGGAGTGCTTTGGGTGTATCAAATGTTACAACATAACTGGGTTATTATAAAGGTGCACTACAGGTATTTCTGAAAGTGTCTGTTGGGTTGGTACGAATCGAGACTGGGATTTGTCGGTCCGTGTGACGAAGCGGTATCTCTGGGCCCACTCGGTAATGCATCATCATAATGAGCTCAATGTGACTAAGTAGTTAGCCACAAGATGATGTGTTACAGAACGAGTAAAGAGACTTGCCGGTAACGAGATTGAACAAGGTATAGGGATACCGACGATTGAATCTCAGGCAAGTATGATACCGGTAGACAAAGGGAATTGCATACGGGATTGAGTGAATCCTCGACATCGTGGTTCATCTCATGAGATCATCGTGGAACATGTGGGAGCCAACATGGGTATCCATATCCCGTTGTTGGTTATTGGCCGGAGAGATGTCTCGGTCATGTCTGCATGGTTCCCGAACCCGTAGGGTCTACACACTTAAGGTTCGGTGACGCTAGAGTTGTTATGGGAATTGTATATGTGGTTGACAAAGGTTGTTAGGAGTCCCGTATGAGATCCTGGACGTCACGAGGAGTTCCGGAATAGTCCGTAGGTACACATTTATATATGGGAAGTCCTTTTTTGGCCACCGGAAAAGTTTTCGGGTTTATCGGTATTGTACCGGGACCATCGAAATGGTACCGGGGGTCCACCGGGAGGGTCCACCTGTCCTGGAGGGCTACATGAGCTGAAAGGGGAAGGGAACCAGCTCCTGATGGGCTAGTGCGAGGCAAGGAGGAGGCCCAAGACGCATGGGGGGGCAAACCCTAGGCGTGGGGGCTTCCTTGGGTGGCAAGCCACCCCCTAGGGCGCCGCCCCCTCCTCCATCTAGGGCTGCCGCACCACCTAGGGTTTCCTTAGAGGTGGCGCACCCCCTATCCCTCCCTCCTATATATAGTGGAGGTATTGGGAGGGTTGCACACACACGTCTCTCTCTCCCTCGGCGCAACCCTACCTCTCCACCTCTCCTCCTCCGCGGTGATTGGCGAAGCCCTGCTGGAAAGCCACAAACTCCGTCGCCACCACGCCATCGTGCTGCCGGAGTTCTCCCTCAACTTATCCTCCCTCCTTGCTGGATCAAGAAGGAGGAGACGTCCCCGGGCTGTAGGTGTGTTGAACACGAAGACACCGAACGTTCGGTGTTTGGATCGGATCGTCGCGAGTACGACTCCATCAACCACGTTCATAGTAACGCTTCCGCTTTGCGATCTTCAACGGTATGAAGATGATCTTCCTCACTCATTGTTGGTTTCTCCTAGATGATCTTGGTGTGACGTAGGATTTTTTTTTTTTTGAATTATTACTACGATCCCCTACATCTCCTTCACATGCACTTTCGCCACATGAAGATTACATCAAAGACGACGTTATCGTGGCCATGACATCAGAGGCCAAAAGTACTTCGAAGCCACACCAACTGGTCTGCACTGTGGTGAATAAGACAACCCTGAGCACAATATGGAGGAGAATTTGTTGAGACAATGGAACCGAAGACATTGTCATCGTCATCGCCGATCAATGTAGTAGTATACATAACTATCCTTATTGCCACCAGAAAGAGAAGATGCAAGCCAATTTCCATCGTGCCATGTTAAGTAGAATGATTCTATGAGTGCCATGTGTATGCAAGGGGAAAGCCTAGAGTAATCATGCATATAGGTAAGACCATTTTTTTACACTAAGAACATAACATAACATAATAGTTCAGCACAGTTATGATAGATAAAAGAGGTCCATCACAAATCCGAGTAATGATAGAGATAAAAGATAGAGGTCACATACTACTACATTTTCAACCTACTATAACCAAAACTATAAAAAGATTATCTAACAACATACTATTAGGAGAACCCATAGCGTTGGGTGTATGCTTTCTTCTCCAATCAGTGTATATGAAGTATACATGTGCCTCTCCTAAGCAGAATATGACAGAAAAATTACAAATTCTTGTGTAGTGTCTCCTACCGTTGCTCACATTAGCAACTCTAGAATATTTGAATGAAAATCAACACAAATTAAACTGAGAGCTTGGGATAAAAAGAGCAGGCATGGACCAAGAAGAACATAAAAGGTGCACTAAGAGGAAGAGAGGTCAAGAGGGAAGAAAAAAGTGTTGGGACTTGGGATGGACCTCACCTGCTCGTCCATGGAGGGAGAAGAGACCGTTTCGTGAGGGAGGTTCACCCCGCACCTTCGTCACGGGCCGCATCTGTCACGCCCAAGATGCGACCCTATCCTCAATTTGGCACGAAGGCCTCGTCAGGGATAGAAGCGCATCTCGTCGTGTCGCAAGAATGGATATCGTTACAAGTACATGTGCTGAAAAGAAGAGATATATATACAGAGTTGGCTTACACTCGCCACAAGCTACATCAGAGTCACATCAGTACATTACATAAATATCAAGAGTAAGAGCAGGGTCCGACTACGGACGAAAACAAACGAGAAAAATAAGAACGACGTCCATCCTTGCTATCCCAGGCTGCCGGCCTGGAACCCATCCTAGATCGATGAAGAAGAAGAAGAAGAAGCAACTCCAAATGAACAATCAACGCGCTCGCATCAAGTAACCTTTACGTGTACCTGCAACTGGTGTTGTAGTAATCTATGAGCCACAGGGGACTCAGCAATCTCATTTCCAAAGGTATCAAGACTAGCAAAGCTTAATGGGTGAGGTATGGCTAAGTGGTGAGGTTGCAGCAGCGGCTAAGCATATATTTGGTGGCTAACTTACGAGTACAAGAAATAAGAGGGGAAGGTCTACGCATAGCGGACGTGAACTACAGATGATCAAATGAATGATCCCGAACACCTACCTACGTCAGACATAACCCCACCGTGTCCTCGATCGGAGAAGGAACTCACGAAAGAGACAGTCACGGTTACGCGCACAGTTGGCAAGTTTTAATTAAATTAACTTCAAGTTGTCTAGAACCAGTGTTAAACAAAGTTTCCACGTTGCCACATAACCGCGGGCACGGCTTTCCGAAAGATTTAACCCTGCAGGGATGCTCCAACTAGTCCATCACAAATTACCACAAGCCGCATAGAAATCCTCAATCACGAAGCTCGCGATCTCGTCAGATTCCCTAGTGGAAAACCTCAACTCTGAGATTACCCAAAGCTTCATCGGAATCCCGATGCACAAGATATCTCGTCAAAGGTAAAACTAATCCAGCAAGGCCGCCCGACGTGTCGACGATCCCGATAGGAGTCGCGTACCTCGTTCTCAGGACACGACGGATGAGCTAGACATCAGGATCGCTAAACCTCCGGGTGACCAGAGGGGCGCCGGACATCGCTCAGGTGGGGCCAACACTCATGAGGAGCACTGGCCCGGGGGTTGATTAAATTATCCTCGGGGTCCGGAAAGTCCCTATGCAATTTTATTAGGTGTTTAGGCAAATGTAGTACCAAAGTTGGGCCTTGCCAGACCAGCTTTAAACTAAAACGAATTTTCAAGGGGGTCCCCATAACAACCCCGATCGTGTTAGGAGCGCTCAAATTATGGAACATAACACCGGTAGCCGGAAACTAAGGGGGCAAAGGTGGAACAAAACACCAGGCTAGAAAGGCCGAGCCTTCCACCTTTTACCAAGTATATAGGTGCATTAAATTAAATAGCATTTAAGTATGGTGATATAACAAGGAACCCATGTTTTCACATGGAAGCAACTGCACCTGCAACTAGCAACGCTAGCACAGGGTTAAGCAAGCGGTAACATAGCCAATCAGTGGTTTGCTAGGTTGAACAGGTTGATGGTTTTCATGGCATTGTTGGGAGGCTGATATTCAACATGTGGTAGGCAACGAGACATAAACGACAGCATCGAAATAACTAGCATGGCAATGATAGTAATGGTATCTGGGGAAATGATCATCTTGCCTGAGATCCCGCTTGGAAGAAGAATGACTCCGTGAAGCAGACGAACCGACGTAGTCGAACGGTCCTCACATCCGACACGCTTGCGGAACTCTATCGAGACGGAGGGAAACGGAAACAAGCATCAACACACGATATTCACCACACGATGCACAACACAAATGATGCATGAGCAGCTAGATACATGCAAGTCACGCATGACAATTCACACAATCAAACACTACACATTAAGTAAAGTTCAATATGCAACGAGTTACATATTGACGGAACTCCACGTTAATTATTTAGTTCTATCCCGATTATTTACACGGCAAGATTAATGTTGTCAAACATGTAAGAGGTGAAGCGTAAATTGAACTACTTATCTAGACATTTTAAATGAGGTCGGAAATGACATATAGCATCTCCGAAACGACCTCACATGTTAATTTACAATTCTGTCCAGGTCTGAACTAATGCATTTAATTAGTTATTAAACAGCAAAACAAATAGGTTCACGTGATTCTACGCGTCAAGGCAAGCAATCTGCACATAAAGATCATCTCCAACGGAGCTACGGTTCAAAAGATACAAGCACCGCAAGATATGATGGCATGAATGCAATATGTGTGCAACGGCGGTCACGAGCACTTCTAAACATACAAACAGCAAGAGAAAATGAAACTACACGAGATTCTAAGCAAGTTTCATGTAGGACACAATCAAATCGGAGCTACGGTTCAACAACTACGAGCAAAACAAGAAATCACTACAATCTGCCAATATCAGCCACATAGCATCTTCTACGCCCCACAACTACGAGCTACACAACTCCGATAAACTCAAGCAAGGCATGACACGAAAGAGGGCAAGAAGCACTACTACAAACAACTAACAACAACTATCATGGCAGCAAGGAACACTAGGGAAAGAAGTCACAAAACGGCTTCCCACACACTATTTCAGACTTAGTGAAAATAGCACTTCATGAAAGTGCATTTTCGATCTGAAGCAATATTGACAGCAGCAAAACCTATAGCTACAGGACTCCAAATGGCATGAAACTTTACAGCATGCTAGAGAAACACAAGGGGTACAACTAACTCCATTGGACCAACCTCAAAAGAGCTACAGATCACAAGATAGAAGCAAGACAAGACAGCAACAAAATATAACAGATTCCAGACTTAGAAATATTTCAGCTCCTCCAAATCAGCACTATTTCTAGCAACTTGAGAGCAAGCAAACCACACCTAAACATGCATTTCTATTGCAACTAAAAATACCAGGGGCTAAACAAAACATCTAAGAAGAACTCCCTAGTTGACAACTCCGTCAAACGACGCATGGAATAAATCCTACGAATTAAACAAAAGGGCAACATAGCAAAATATCTCGCGAACTAATTTGCTCTAATGTTAAAACTAATTGCACAGAAAAATCCATGGGATTTTTCTACCCCGGAAACATATAAAATATGTGGGGTTTGCAACACAAAATAATGCCGCACAAAATGCAAGAAAATAACCTATACAGGGGAAAATAAATTAGCGGCAATTCCCTACACGCAAAAATACCAATGACCGCTCTAAAATACAAGGAAAAAAGGTTCCTAAAACATGGGCATTTTATCTACGGCATACGATCAATCCGGACTTGCGCGAAAAATAAATACGGAACAAGTCTCTAACGGGACAGCACGCAAAACTAGTCAAACAATGGGACAAACTAACTCAAACATGCATGCAAGTTATTAATTACGAATCTACGCGCAAAACTACACACTTTACATATATGACTCGCCTCGATCCGACATACGGATTAAAGACTACGGACGATTTAATATCTAGCGTTATTCGTGAAAAAAAATTAAATTTGCAGGAATCTAAAAAAACAAACGGGCCGAATCCTGTGGGCGCAATATACCAAAAGGGTGCCTAGGCGGGGGATAGAGACAGCAGGTAGGCTTACCTCGCGGGTTGGGCCCGAATTCGGGAGGAGGGCGGCCTGGGGCGATGCTGGCCTCTGGAGGCGTTGGCCTGGGCCGGCTCGGCTGGCGAGGCCCAGGAGCCAAGCGAGGGTGGGCCTGGGGCGCGCTGGAGCAGGCCGCGGTCGGGAGGCCGGCGCATGACGGGGCGACAGGAGCTGGGAGCGAGCGCCTCGTTCCTCCCGTGCTCGAGCACGAGCACAAGGTCATGGCGGCTGGCCGGCGGCGGCTTCAAGCGGGGCAGAGGAGGCGCGGCACACTCGGGCCGAGATGGGCTCGGGCGGGCCCAACGCGGGCTCCACGGGCCCGGCGGCTGGAGGTGGGAGGAGAGAGCAGGTGGGAGGCGGCTAGGGTTGTTGGGCACGGTTTTCGAGGCTATATTAGGGTTTGCTCGAAATAGGCAGGGAGGGGTGCTTAAATAGGGAAAGGGGGCTAGGGTGCAGGGTATCTGGGGGTTTTTCGACCCTCCGGTCGCGATCGTGCGGTCCGATCGGAGAGGCGGGTTAGGGTTAGGTGTGTAGAGTGGCGTTGGCTAAGATGAGAGGGGAGACGGGCGGCGCGGCACGAATTTAAAACACCGGAACACGTCCGACGGTAGACCGGATACGGTGCCGCTACGGACGACCGTTCGGGTACCAGACGGTCTCCGATCGCGACGAAATTCGACAGGCGGCCTACCTATATAAAAATAATACCGCACGACAAATTCCAGCTCAATCGGAGAAAGTTTTATACACGCTTTTAAAAACAGGGTTACGACGGTGCCGCGGACGCGTGCGTGAGCGGTCGGACTCGGAACGGACAACGACGAGAACCGGAAACTAACAATGGATGCAAGTTTTAAAACTGGCGGCAACGGAGATGCCGATGCAATGTAGATGATGCGCATGATGCGACAGACAAACGAACCACACGACAAAAACGGAATAGAAGGGGAATCTTCGGGAACGTCGGCATCGGGCTGTCACAGCATCCTTTGGCCTCCGCCATTCATCACCGTGTAGATGGCTAGGGTTTGTTCCCATGGGGCTTCTTCGACAGAGGGTAGGTGGAATAAGAAAGGAGAGAGAGGAGGGTGGAGGAGGAAGAGAGCGAGGAGAATGATGGCCTACGGCGAAGGTGGCGACGGACGATAGACGACGGGGGTAGTGAAGGTGGGACTGGTGGAGGCTGCGGCAGTTGTTCCCCTTCTCTCCCTCGTAGCTAGATATTTGAGGCCTTAAGCGGTAAATCTCATTGACAGTTTAAAGAAAGTCAAAAAAATAAGAAAAACCAAAGCCTTGCCGGTTTAGTATTGTTATACTTATTTACCGTAGAATGGTAAACTCCGATGTGAAGTTTGGAGGAGAAAAAACTTCAACTGTTATAACATCACCTCCTAAGGTTTTAACTATGGGGCCACCTACCCGTGCATGTGAAGGCACCTCCCTGGAATAATCACATGAGTACACTACTAGCTAGTTGTTATTTTTGTTTTTTTAATGTTGCAGTTCGTTACCTTAAAAATGTGGCAATAGATATACACCACCTAAAAAGTGTAGTGGACAAGCTAAAAAAATACATTATGCTGCTTCAAAAGTTGCAACCCAAGTCTTTAGAACACCCGTCATACCTAATAGCTATTTGGCAAGGTTTGGCAGACTCCATGCCTAATATTTTCTGCAAATCCACATTAGTATGCATACTAGTACATGAATAACTTTGAAAAGGCATGATTTAAGCGTGTTAGACCTGATTGTTGACCTAGTGCTGGATGTGCTTGCGAGTTGGTGCTTAACTGAACGGACGAATTAAAACACAGATAGACCAGCTCGCGATTCCAAGTTCAAAAGTTCAAGAAAGTCAAAACGCTCGTGAGTCCATAATTTTGCATAGAAGTGAAAACAATTAACGCATAGCGTCCGTCTGCCGATGAGTTGGCTCAGTTGGGCGAGACATTGATAATGGGAATCAATAAATGTACGCAGAAGACGTCGAAGAAGAAAAAATGAAGTGCATAATAAAATATAACTTAGAATTAAATTAATATCAATTTTGAAGAAAAATTTGTTGATGTCAAATAAAATAAGATCTACTATTCTAATGATCTCCCGACACTAAAGCTAATCTATTGGTTTTAGGTTGTACTTGCTGAACACAAAATAATATATGTCAATATTTAATATTTTTTACGTAGTTGTATACATGTATTATACTAAAAAATTGCCTTTATAAAACCTGTCACATCTTAAAATTATTCCTGCCTTCGTCACTGAACACACGGTAAGTTTGTCAAACAAAAATGCAGCACGAAGTATGCTCCCTCCAGGGGGCAGCACAGTACCCCCAAAAATGTGATACAATACCAATAGCTAGTCCTCGCAAGAAAAGTACATGCTAATCAAATCATAATCTACTAATTACCATTGCAGCCGAGATAAGTATAAATTGCAGTTTACGTCAGTGGAAAATATAACAAAGAAACAATAAATCGTGAATCATATTCAAGCAAGCCTAGTTTTGAATATCTGTGAAAATAAATCGCAATTCGAGCACACTTTTTGAAGCTCTGCAAAGCTGACATCATCTATTTTTAATGTTAATTTCCTCTTCACAACCAATAAACCGAGGGGGTATTAAAATGAGGAAAACAAAATAGCAAAGCCTCTCCGCAGGGAATGTCACGGCATCTTAATTAAACACTGCAGCGTTTAAACAATGTTATTGTGCACAAGAAACTTTATAATTTTTTCTAAGACATTGGGAACATGGATATTTCCATATGAAATCTAGTGCAGATTGCAAATGAATCTAAAAGGGTTTACTATATATGAATTTGTTTCTAAAATATCACTCAGCGGTGTTGACCTTAGGCTTTTGTGGCGTCAATCTTGCTTGAATTTCTGGGCTTTCGGCCCACTCGATCTCCTATTGTCTTCCACGAGCCGATCCACGGTCTGTTGAAGCCTACTCATTTTGCCGTTGGTGCTCTGAACCTCCTGCCGGAGGCTCGCGATTTCGTTGCTGACCTCGGCGGAGCTCCCCTCGTTCGCCGCCTGCGAGTTCATCTTCAACAGCGCCGAGCTTAGCTTCCGGTCGATGTTACCAACCTCCTGACGTAACCTGGCGATCTCGTTGCTGGCCTCGGCGGAGCTCCCCTCGTTCGCCGCCTGCGAGTTCATCTTCAACAGCGCCGAGCTTAGCTTCCGGTCGATGTTACCAACCTCCTGACGTAACCTGGCGATCTCGTTGCTGGCCTCGGCGGAGCTCCCCGCGCTCGCCGCCAGCGAGTTCATCTTGAACAGCGCGGAGCTTAGCTTCCGGTCGGTGTTCCCAACCTCCTGCCGTAGCCTGGCGATCTCGCTGCTGCACTCGGCGAACTTCCCCTCGTTCGCCACCCGCGTGCTCACCTGGGACTGCAGCACGGAGCTTAGCTTCCGGTCGGTGTTTCCAACCTCCTGCCGTAGCCTGGCGATCTCGCTGCTGCACTCGGCGAACTTCCCCTCGTTCGCCGCCCGCGTGCTCAGCTGGGACTGCACGGAGCTGAGCCTCCGGTCGGTGCCGCGGATCTCCTGGCGTATCCTGGCGAACTCCATGCTGCACTCCGCGGAGACCCCCCTGTTGGCCGCCCGCGAGTTGACCGTCTCCGTGACCTCTGTCTTGAACTGGGTCAGCGTCCTCTCGTCCGCCGCCCGCCAGTCGGCGATCTGCTTGCGAATACGGGCTAGCTCGCCCCTAGATTCGGCTTCAAACGCGGAGATCGCGTTCTCGGCGTGCCCCCTGTCTCGGAGCAGATTGGCCCTAGCTTCGATCTGGAAAGATTTGGTGAGCTCCTGTGCTTCGGAGAACTTGCCGTCGACGTACCGCAGTAGCTCGGCCTTGGTTTCATCCAAGAGAGTCGACGAGGCGTGGTCCAGGGCACGATCAGTCTCGTCGACATGTCGCTTGATAACATACCCGGCTCCAAGACCTACGGTGGCGGCGAGCAGACAAGCCGGCAGTACCCTAGGACCTTTAGATGTGGCTTTCGTGATCTTCTCGGACGAGTTGTTGTTGCCGATGCCTGCACCGGCGGAGAAGCGTCGGACGTTGCCCAAGTTGGTCACCGCAGCATTGCTGGTGTTGGTGCTGCCGCGGACGGCCTTGGCAAGCCCGGTGGCGCAGCTCCTGCCGACGCTCAGACGAGCCCTCAGCAAAGACAGCGCCATCGTCATTGTTGGACTTTCGAGATCGATGTATATGGTACTGCCTATAAGCCCTAGCTAAACCGTCGTTAGAACACGCTAGGGCCTTGGTGTTTAAATGCCACGGCATCTTCGCATCGCACGTATCCCCCCGTGTCTGTCGAGCGTGTGCAAAGAGGACTATATCTCAGCCTGGACGTACCGAGCGGGCTTTTAGGCCCGCTCGTGGCCCGTTCGATTTAGGCCCGCTCGGTCCTGGTCCGAGAAGAAAAGAGTCCGGTGCGGGCCCAGAAATTCAGACCGAAAAAAATCGGTCCGGTCCGGTCTTTAACCGGGCCGAACGAAAAGACCGAGCCCAATAACACAAAACGAGTGGCCTCGTCCAGTCCTCCTCGGCCCTCGCTGCACGGTCGTTTCCTCCTCCCTCCTCCGCTCCTCGCTGCACGGCGGCTCCTAACCCTAACCCTAAGGCGACGGCGCCGTCGTCCGCTCCTCCGCGTCCTCTCTCCTTCACCGACGGCGACGAGTCGACGACGACGTCTCCTGTTAGTCCAAGCTGGAGGATCGTCCTCACGTCGGGGTCGCAACACGACCACGCCGTCGATCCCGCCTCCCCTGGTTCCTCGCCGAGCGCCACGAGGAGGAAGAGGTAACCGCCCAAAAGGATAATCCTAGAATTCCGTCTGTCTTCGACGAAAATTCTAGTTTACCAGGGGTACAAATGAAATGAAAATGAATTGCTAAAATATTCCTACAAAAAAAATTATGCCGCCTCCTTCCCTCACTCCCTCTGTCCCTCACTCCCTGTCCCTGGTTCGCGCCGACAAGCCTTCTCGGCATGTGCTGATGTCCCTCACTCCCTGTCCCTGGTTCCCTCCTTCTCGGCATGTGCTGATGTGCGTGGCGAGAAGCCTCTGTGCGGGAGCCTCGGCCTGAACCAGTAGCCTCGGCTTGACGATGAGGGTTAGTAGCCTCGGCCTGAACCAGTACTTCTTGTACTGGACGAGTGGTTCAGAGCTCTCTTATTGAACTGCTGGAACTGGTGGTGGTGTCGTAGATTCATAGTCATGTACTCATGTAGAAATCTCTTTGGGTACAATCCGGTGCTGGTGGTGTACTCTTATTGAACTGCTGGTGCTGGTGGTGTAGAATCTGCTTTAATCCGGTGCTGGTGGTGTATTCTTATGAAAAAATCTGTTTTTTCTAAAGAAAATGTTGCTGCTGTAATTTATGTGCTAACTAACTGCTATGATGTGGGTTTTTTTTGTAGGGAATGGTGAAGGGAAAAGGAGCGGCTGGTAAGGAGAAGGAGAATGGGAAGGCGAAGACAAAGGCGAAGAGCGTTAATTACCTAATTAGGCAAGATTCGCCGCTGCCTCCTCCGGTTCCGAGGAAGGGCAAGCATAAGGCGCGGATTAGGAAGGCAAAAGAATTTCCCAATGCCCCAATTGGAGAGTTTATTTGTAGCATAAAGAAACACCCTCCGCCTCCTCCGCGTCTCCCCGATCGCATCGGTGCCGGTGTGCGTGCCGCGGAAGCCGCTGCCTCCGGCTCGAAGCTGCCTCATGTTAGTCATGTATGATTCCTTTCCTTGATGCTTGATGTAGCCATATTTCCATATAACCATATAGATGTTTTTCCTTATTTGTGTGATCATGTGTGGTAGGTGCTACACGACGAGGAGAAGGAGGAGGACGCCGAGGACGAGGATGCCGAGGACGAGGACAAGGAATATGACGAGCAGAATCTGTTTGTGGTCCCGCCATTGCAAGGAGGTGGTGATATGTCGGATGATGATACATCAGATGGGTACAAGGAATCAGCTGATGAACTAGAAGGTGGTGACACTATGTCTGAGGAATCACTTGTGCATGTCGTCTCTAGTGAGGACTCTCAGGAGGAAGCAAGAGAAAGGAAGAAGAAAAAGAACTTTGGAGATGAACCTCTCATTTGTGTTATATTCAACTTGTCAATTGACATGGACTCTAAATTGTGGATGTGATATTTGTGCTATGAATCTGATTTGTGCTATGTTTCCTATCTAAATCAGTTGTTTTGATGTTCAAAAAACAAATGAAATGCTGTCCAAATTTAGTCCAGCTTGATGTCCAAATGAATTTGTAATTGTAAATCAGTTTAGTCTCTAGTGTCACTGCTGCTGTATTTTCTTTCAGTCTAGTCTCTAGTGTCACTGCTGCTGTAATTCTACTCCTGTTGCTACTGAAATTCTGCTATAGATCTTGCTGCTGTAATTCTACTGCTATAGTATTCTTTTTGCTGCTGTAATTCTGCTGCTATAGTATTCTTTTTGCTGCTGAAATTCTGCTGCTGCTATAATATTCTTTTTGCTGCTGTAATTCTGCTGCTATAGTATTCTTTTTGCTGCTGAAATTCTGCTGCTGCTATAATATTCTTTTTGCTGCTGTAATTCTGCTGCTATAGTATTCTTTTTGCTGCTGTAATTCTGCTGCTGCTATAGTATTCTTTTTGCTATTGTAAATCTGCTGTTGTTGCTCTGAAAGTCTGCTGCTGTTGCTCTGAAAGTCTGCTGATGTTGCTAGAATCGGTCCAGTCGGTCCAGAAAAGCTTGACCGAGCCAGCTCTAAAACGGTCTGGTCCTTCGAAATCAGCCTGCTGGAGAGCTCGGTCCGGTCCAGTCCGGACCGCCGCCGGCCGGTCCAAACGCCGGACCGGACCGGGACCGGACCGGTCCGGACCGTGTCCAGGCTGAACTATATCCGTGTATGCTTCCAGAGAAAAATCTTGACCCTCCGTACTTTCCCTTCGCTGGTCTATATATCCGTCCTTCACCGAGTAGGGCGTTTTGAAGCTCGCGCTTCATGGAGGCCTGTTTTTATAAACCCCAAAAATTCATCAAAATTCGTATTTTTATATTTAAAAAAATCTAAAAAAATATGGAGGCATAACATATATGTGTGCAAATTTTTAAAACAAAATACGTTGAGACAAGGTATGTCCAAAAAAGATGAATTTATGGTTTTTTAACACATGATACTATTCATCCCAAAAGTCCATGAATTTATTCTTTTTGCATAGATTGCATCTTAAAGTATTTTATCCTGAATTTTGGCAAAAAATATATATATTATCCTCGTGTACTTGCATATTTCTTTATAAATTTTTTTGAAACCGGAAATTTGAATTTTTATTTTTTCAAAAATAAAGAGTGCCATGAAGCACTAGTTGGGACGGGGCCTTTAGCCCCGGCCCGTAAGGGCTTTAGTCCCGGTTCACCAACCGGGACTAAAGGGGCGGGACTAAAGGCCTAACCTTTAGTCCCGGCCCTGTTCCAAGTCGGGACTAAAGGTGCTCCACGTGGGCGCCTCGTAGCGCCCCAGGGGCAGGCCCTTTAGTCTCGGTTCGTTACACGGACCGGGACTAAAGAGTTTCAGATTTTGTTTTTTTTTGGGGTTTTTTTTTTGAATGAAACTATTTTTGGGTTTTAGGGTTTAGGTGTTCGGGAGATTAACGTGATGCCTCGTTTGGTGTTCGGGAATTAGTTTTCATATAATTTAAATAGAAATAATTATGCATATATATATATAAGGTTAACTTATCTTACAAGCGAGCATATATATACAATTATATGAAGATCTGAACTATCGGGACTAGAGCCCGTCTATTCGATTACATGGACGAACATCAGCAATAGGCCCTAGCTACACTAAATCGTCCTTTGTCATCTATAGCTTCCGTCCTCAGAAAGGTCGCAAGCTCCTGTGCAACAACAATCGCGCGTTGCTCTGGTAGGACCTTCGTCCTCATGGCTGTGTACTATATAAAAAGAGGAGATGAATATGAATATCAATCATGATAACAAAGAATGACGGGTAAAAATAGAGGTGTGAATGTTCATTGCTTACGTCGAATCTGTGATCCTTGTGCTCAGAGGTAAACGTGTGAATGATCTCGCAAACATAGTATCCGCATAGATGCGTTCCCCGTGGGTGCTGGTCGCACTTTACGAGAATAGAATATATATAATAAAAATAATAATCTAGCATCATAAATGTATTGAAAATAGAAGTATATCATACTACTACTTACCTGAGCCGCTCTAAAGGTCAGCTTCTCAGGCTCGATACCGGGAGTCACGCACTTGAACCGCTTCCAAACCCTGCCCTACAAGGATAATGATTTGCTAAGTTTTTCATTAATTGATATATCAGAAAATCATCGAAAGAGACCGATAGAGCGCAAGAATGATTGAAATTACCCTTGAAGCATGTCCTGCAGGCTTTGGAACTGTTCCAAAGGTCTCGATAATGGGTCGAAGGCATCAACTCTTCCCTTATCAATTTGAGCATAGTATTCAAAGTAGGAGTACTTTTCCAATTTGAGCATTCAATAAGCAAAACCAAATCGTAAAATAAAGTAGTATTCAAAGTAGCATGCATTCAATTATAAGCAAATACATCATCTCTTTTGTTCGTACATCGTCGAATATTATCACTAATACTCCTCGAATACTATCATACATATAGCATCACTGATACATCTAGAACCGTAGCGCCCGACGGGTATCGGCGCGGGCGATGGACACCCAAAGAGAAGGAACCATCACAGGATCATAGCTCCAGTGAGATCCCCGAAGAACCTGCCAGGTATGCTCGAACCTGCCCTCCAACGCAACCATGTAGCGACGGACGTGCTCATCCTCCTCGCTGACACGGTGACGTACCACCTCCGCGGTGTCCGGAAGCCTCGGCACCCTCACTGGCCCACGCGACCGCCACCAAACAAGGATCGGGTCAACGACGGGCTGGCTCCTCACCAACTTACGCCCCCCAGAAGGTAGCACCTCCCAATACCAGTCGGGCGGAGCCCAGTCCCGGACAGGGCCCCTCTGATCAAGCAGGTGTCCTCCGCCGAGTCGACGACGAGGATGCGGGATAGGCATCATAAAATGAACTAAAAAAATAAACTAGTTCTATTAATTTTCTTGCTAAAAATAAACTATTAACACTTAAGCATATACCATAGCAAAATTAAACTATTAACACTTAAGCATATACAATAGCAAAATTTAGCAATAATCTAAGAAACACTATTAACACTTAAGCATATACACTATACAATAGCAAAATTAAATGACAAAAAAAAATATTTCTTCTTCTTGTAACCCTAAACTAATTTTTTCTCTTCTTCTATTTCTCCTCTTCTTCTACTTCTTATTCTACTTCTACTTCTCCTCTTCTTCTACTACTTCTCCTCTTCTCTTCTTCTACTTTTCCTCTCCTCCTCTTCCAATTTTTTCTCTTCTTCTACTTCTCCTCTTCTTCTATTTTTCCTCTTCTTCTCCTCTCCTCCTCTTATTATTCTCCTTTTTCTTCTTTTCTTCTCCTCCTCTTCTTATTTTCCTTTTTCCTAATTCTAAATATTACTAACCCTAATAATATAGCACAAACCTAATAACAATAGGAATTAAATGATAAAAAAAATATTTTTCTTCTTTTCTTCCCTTTTTCTTCCTTTCTTCTCCTTTTTCTTCCTTTCTTCTCCTTTTTCTTCTTTCTTCTACTGGCCGGAGTGTTGGGGAGGAGGGGCGGGGGGCTTACCGGCCGGAGGTGTCGACGGCGCGCGGCGAGGAGGACGGCGGCGCGTGGCGAGGAGGACGGCAGGCGGCGGCGAGCAGGACGGCGGGCAGCCTGACGGCGTCGTCGAGTTCGTCGCTGTGCCGCGCCGGGCAGGAGAACGAGGAAGAAGGAGAGAAGGAAATGCGATTTGGGTTGGAAATTTTCTAACTCCCGCTTATATAGGTGGATCTTTAGTCCCGGTTCGGGGCTCGCTCCGGGACTAAAGACCCCCTTTAGTCCCGGGTGGAGCCACGACCCGGGACTAAAGGTCCTTTTTCGGCAGACCAGAAGGCGGGGAGCAGGGGCCTTTAGTCCCGGGGCGTGGCTCCACCCGGGACTAAAGCCCCTCCTCGGTTGCACGATAAGTTTAGTCCCACCTCGCCCAGCGAGGGGGACTAACACTTGTTTATAAGCCCCTTCGCAGCTTCTCCATCGAGCTCCTCTCTAAAGCAGGCTTACGGGACTAAACTCACTGAAAATTGAAACTATATTCGAAATTATGGGGAAAATTCAACCTGAATTCAAAGTGAGCTCAATTTGAATTTAGATTGAAATTTCTCTATAAATTCTCATATAGTTTCAATTTTTTTCTATTTCCATAATTAATAATTTTGACTATCCAAACTATTATCTATTTTGTTATTTTCAATTAAAAACTATGTTTATTAAAAATTCTTTTTGCATATTTGAGAATTTGACAAAACTATGATAATGAAAAGTGTTTGAAATTGAATAAATAATGCAAAACTATATTCTATTTTCCAAAGTAATTATTTTGACTATCCAAACTATTATCTATTTTGTTATTTTCAATTAAAAACTATGTTTATTAAAAATTCTTTTTGCATATTTGAGAATTTGACAAATCTATGATAATGAAAAGTGTTTGAAATTGAATAAATAATGCAAAACTATTTTCTATTTTCAAAAGTAATTATTTTGACTATCCAAACTATTAACTATTTTGTTATTTTCAATTAAAAACTATGTTTATTAAAATTCTTTTTGCATATTTGAGAATTTGACAAAACTATGATAATGAAAAGTGTTTGAAATTGAACAAATAATGCAAAACTATTTTCTATTTTTAAAAGTAATTATTTTGACTATCCAAACTATTAACTATTTTGTTATTTTCAATTAAAAACTATGTTTATTAAAATTATTTTTCATATTTGAGAATTTGACAAAACTATGATAATGAAAAGTGTTTGAAATTGAATAAATAATGCAAAACTATTTTTCATTTTCAAAAGTAATTATTTTGACTATCCAAACTATTAACTTATTTTTTTTTGAGCTAGTTGACCCTGAAATTGAAAAGCACTACAAATGAACTCTGAAAATGTTGAAAGTTGGCATGCTATCATCATTTCACCCACATAGCATGTGTTAAAAAGTTGAGAGGGCTACGACAAAAACTGGATGCACTTCGTGTACAAAACGGACAATCTCTCTCGAAGTATGAGCGTTTCGAACGAGAACTCATCTCTTACAAAGGGATTTCATTTTTTTGAACTTATTTGAACTCCATACTTTTTATGTGTTCAAAATGCACCATTCAAAGGCACATCACAAAATTTCAACAATTTCTGACTTCATTTGGTATTCTTCGTGCATTTACTTATTTTCTTGAGCTAGTTGACCCTGAAATTGAAAAGCACTACAAATGAACTCTGAAAATGTTGAAAGTTGGCATGCTATCATCATTTCACCCACATAGCATGTGTTAAAAAGTTGAGAGGACTACGACAAAAACTGGATGCACTTCGTGTACAAAACGGACAATCTCTCTCGAGGTATGAGCGTTTCGAACGAGAACTCATCTCTTACAAAGGGATTTCATTTTTTGAACTTATTTGAACTTCATACTTTTTGTGTGTTCAAAATGCACCATTCAAAGGCACATCACAAAATTTCAACAATTTCTGACTTCATTTGGTATTCTTCGTGCATTTACTTTTTTTTTGAGCTAGTTGACCCTGAAATTGAAAAGCACTACAAATGAACTCTGAAAATGTTGAAAGTTGGCGTGCTATCATTATTTCACCCACATAGCATGTGTTAAAAAGTTGAGAGGGCTACGACAAAAACTGGATGGACTTGGTGTACAAAACGGACAATCTCTCTCGAAGTATGAGCGTTTCGAACCAGAACTCATCTCTTACAAAGGGATTTCATTTTTTTGAACTTATTTGAACTCCATACTTTTTGTGTGTTCAAAATGCACCATTCAAAGTCACATCACAAAATTTCAACAATTTCTGACTTCAGTTGGTACTCTTCGTGCATTTACTTATTTTTTTTTGAGCTAGTTGACCCTGAAATTGAAAAGCACTACAAATGAACTCTGAAAATATTGAAAGTTGACATGCTATCATCATTTCACCGACATAGCATGTGTTAAAAAGTTTAGAGGGCTACGACAAAAACTGGATGCACTTCGTGTACAAAACGGACAATCTCTCTCGAAGTATCAGCGTTTCGAACGAGAACTCATCTCTTACAAAGGGATTTCATTTTTTTGAACTTATTTGAACTCCATACTTTTTTTGTGTTCCAAATTCACCATTCAAAGGCACATCATAAAGTTTCAACAATTTCTGACTTCATTTGGTATTCTTCGTGCATTTACTTATTTTTTTTGAGCTAGTTGACCCTGAAATTGAAAAGCACTACAAATGAACTCTGAAAATGTTGAAAGTTGGCATGCTATCATCATTTCACCCACATAGCATGTGTTAAAAAGTTGAGAGGGCTACGACAAAAACTGGATGCACTTCGTGTACAAAACGGACAATCTCTCTCGAAGTATTAGCGTTTCGAACGAGAACTCATCTCTTACAAAGGGATTTTATTTTTTTGAACTTATTTGAACTCCATACTTTTTGTGTGTTCAAAATGCACCATTCAAAGGCACATCACAAAATTTCAACAATTTCTGACTTCATTTGGTATTCTTCGTGCATTTACTTATTTTTTTTGAGCTAGTTGACCCTGAAATTGAAAAGCACTACAAATGAACTCTGAAAATGTTGAAAGTTGGCATGCTATCATCATTTCACCCATATAGCATGTGTTAAAAAGTTGAGAGGGCTACGACAAAAACTGGATGCACTTCGTGTACAAAACGGACAATCTCTCTCGAAGTAACAGCGTTTTGAACGAGAACTCATCTCTTACAAAGGGATTTCATTTTTTTGAACTTATTTGAACTCCATAATTTTTGTGTGTTCAAAATGCACCATTCAAAGGCACATCACAAAATTTCAACAATTTCTGACTTCATTTGGTTTTCTTCATGCATTTACTTTTTTTTTGAGCTAGTTGACCCTAAAATTGAAAAGCACTACAAATGAACTCTGAAAATGTTGAAAGTTGGCATGCTATCATCATTTCACCCACATAGCATGTGTTAAAAAGTTGAGAGGGCTACGACAAAAACTGGATGCACTTCGTGTACAAAATGGACAATCTCTCTCGAAGTAGAAGCGACCCCCACAATAAGAGACGACATTCTTCTTCTCTCATATATGGTGGACACTAGCTCACCTGATTTTTCAACCGTCGATGATGGTCGCTACTCCTACTTCCCCTAGTGCATAACCAATATCTAGCACAAGGAGAAGAAGGAGAAACGACCCCCCACAGCAACAGTCAACATTCTTCTTCTCTCATGTATGGTGGACACTCCCTCACCTGATTTTTCGACCGTCGATGATGGTCGCTACTCCTTCTTACCCTAGTGCATAACAAATATCTAGCACAAAGAGAAGAAGGAGAAGCAACCCCCACAATAACAATCGGCATTCTTCTTCTCTCATGTATGGTGGACACTCCCTCACCTGATTTTTTGACCGTCGATGATGGTCGCTGTTCCTTCTTTCCCTAATGCATAACAAATATCTAGCACAAGGAGAAGAAGGAAAATCGACCCCCACAACAAAAGTGGTTCCGCGGCACGCCACGTGGTTCCGCTGCACGCCACGTGGGACTAATGGTCTTTCATTTTTAAATGACTGTTTTAATCAAAAACAGATCTGTTACAAAAGGGATTTCATTTTTTGAACTTATTTGAACTGAAGACTTTTTGTATATATATGTGGTCGAAATGCA